>NC_056729.1:41002060-41182060 GCF_019279795.1 Protopterus annectens | reverse complement strand
CAGGAATTTCTTACATTTCTCAGTAGGTTCTTGTCACTTTCTCTGCCTTGCCTTTTGGTCTTTCAACTGCTCCAAATGTCTTCAGTGTCTAGCTCCAGCCATTACTTTTCTAAGATTGAAAGGCCTTCAAGTTTACCCTTACCTGGGCAACTTGCTTTTTCTGGCCAGCAGTCCAGATCTTCTGATTCAACACACAAATGTAGCTAATTCTTTTCTTCAAGGCTCAGGGTTCACAATACTTCACTTCTACTCTATCCTCCATCAGTGCCAGGGAGTTCCTGATACTACTTGGGTTCATGGCCTTTACAATTCCCATGTTGCCTTTTGCAAAACTTCACATGAGAACATTCCAGTGGTTTCTGGAAACAATCTGATCCCATCAGGCTCACCCATTGGAGACTGTCATTCCCCTTCTTTCCTGTTTGAAAACAGAACTAGGTTGATGAATGCAGCAACTCAGTCTGAATCCTGGTTACCCCTTCAAATGCCTCAGCCAGTACAGGAACGTTTTATAGATGCCTCAAACTTAGGATGAGAGCAGCCTTTGCTTCCAGAAAGGCTCAGGGCATTTGGTCCCCTTCTCAGAGGAAAGAACACATTGATGTCAGTGAAATGAGGGTACTGATTCCAGCCTTACAGGCCTTTCACCATATGTTTTTTTCAGGATCCCTCAAGTTACTCGCAGATAACTCTATGGTCCTTTAGTACATAAGCCAGCGTGCACAAAATCTTATCTTCTCTGTCACTTAGCCATCAAGGCATGGGAGTTGACTAGTACATTGATTTACTGCATGCGCTGTACCTTCCTTCAGCTCAGAACTCTGTGGTAGGTGCAGTAAGCAGATCCACACAGTCTCATGAAGGAATGCTATACAGGGATGTTTTCCTGGATCAAGGTCACTGGTATGGTACTCCACAGATGGATCTATTTGCCTCCCCTCAGAACAACTTCCTCTCTTCTGTGCCAGGGTCCCTCACCCTCAGATGTTCTTCATGTTTCACTGTTGCAGTCATCACATTTGGGTTATCTGCTTGCAGTAGCCCTCAGTCGGCCTGATTATCAAAGTCTTGGGTCCTGCGTCGTTTGCTGTCTCATTTTCCATGCTTTTAGGTAGTCAGGGGTATAAAGCATGCAGCCGACACCATTACATCAGTCTTTCTTGCCGTGCAGTGCCCGAAGCAGAAGCAGATGGCTTTCCTCATGCCAGAGAAACAATTTCATTTGACAGCCTACTTCAAACTACTGGCCACAAAGACCCAGCTATCTGCAAGGAAAATACTGCAAGCCCTGGGGTTCATGGCCTCCTGCATTCTGCTAATTCCATATGCAGGACTGCATATGAGGAAACTACAATGGTATCTAAAAAGCCTATGGTGTCAACATTCTCAGGATCTAGAAGCAATGATTCCTATCATACCTTGTCTACAGATAAGAGTTTCTTTGGTGGGCAAAGGCCTGCCACCAAAACAAGGCAATGCCATTCACTCTACCCCCTGCTGCCCAAACCCTAAGAACAGACGCATCAGACTATGCTTGGGGGGCTCACTTGGCAGGGAAGTGCATTCCGGGTAAATGGAACCAAAGTCAAATGCACCTGCATATCAATCAAAAAGAAATGATAGCTGTACAGAATAAAAAGAACCACAGACTTGGAAAAACAAAATAGTGATACTATCAAACAAATCACACCAGTCTCTGCCAAGATGAATTTATTCCGTTAGCGCTTTCGTGCATTAACAAATAGATGCACTTCTTCAGACAACATATTTAAAAATAACCAAGATATATATATGTTCATACGCACCCAACAGCTCATCATCAATTATCTAATTAAAACATTTAAAGCACCATGTACCTTAAAAATTAAATGTTCTATTTGTTTACTACAAACTTGAATAATCAGGCCGACTACTGCAAGCAGATAACCCAAATGTAATGACTGCAACAGTAAGTACACTCTAACATCTGCATTTATGATGTGTACACAACTGTACTGTGTAGAAGGTGGACGCCCTGTCATTCTCATGGAAGGGGATGTTTCTTAATGCATTCAACCCCTTCCCTTTGATTCAGAAAGTCCTTTTGAAAATTCACCAGCACAAACCAAAAATTTTGTTAGTGATTCCCTTTTAGCCAAGACAGCATTGGTTTCCTCTTCTGCACTTGGCCAGGGGCCATCACTACAGGTTACCTCACCGAATGGGACCTACTCACTCAGGACAAGGGGTCTCTAATTCTAATTCAAACACATCTGTCATCTCTTCACCTGACTTTATGGGTGATCAACGTTTGATTCCTTTTTTCTAAGGGAGTGCTTCGGGTTTTGCAGGAGGCCAGAAAACCCAATATTGAGAAGTCTTACATTTCAAAGTGGACAAGATTTTTTGTCTGCTGCCAAAAAAGATAAAAGGACCCCCTTTTGGCAGATATTCCTTTGATGTTATCTTAAATTTGTGAGTTGCTTGACAGTGTTTTTTTCTTGCTCTTCTATTAAGGGTCACTGTTGTGCCTTATCTGCCCTTTTCTCCTCCATTGCCTTCCAGGCTGGAGGTTAAGCTTTCCTTGAAAGGCATCCTACACATGAATCCTCCCAGGAAACCAGTACCTCTTCCTCTGGATCTTAATTTTGTCCTGGAAAAGTAGACTCTGGTCCCTTTTGAACCAGCAGCCCCTCTGCTTTTTTAAAGTTTTCGACTTTCAAGATTCAAAGATGGCTGCCAAATAGGAAGCATATATTTCTGCCTGCTCTCAAGAATAAATATTAATCTAACCAAATCATACACGACCACTGCACTTAATCTTTCAAGAAATGAAAACATCATAAGGAAAACTGTAATTTTACCTACCTGTCCTTCAATTTCTGGATTAGAAGCAAGTTTGAGCTAACAATCTCTTCTTAAAGCAGTGGCACAGTGGTGAATCTGATTACATGTGCTTGGGCCTGCCAGTCCTGGAAAACAGCCTATATAGACAAGCAGAGGATATCATCAATGAAACAAAAAACAAATAGTCCGAACTGGCTGAGAGATAATTTATTACTTCCAAGTATAAGATAAAAGGTAATGCCCAAAGTAAGAGTACAAACGAATGCAAAACACAATCCACGTAAGCGCTTTCGTTAGGCTGTGCCAAACTTTTTCAAACAAAAAAGTCATTTCCTGTTAATTAAATAGTGAAGTTACAATGATGTAATACATTGTTGCTTCCTATGGAATATTTAAAAAAAACTATGCAATTTTTTAATATTTTAAAAATGTGTAATCAGTTTGTAAACCTTCAGAACTTCATCTGAAGTATGCCCAACCTTTTAAAATAAAAAACAAACCGTTCGTAAATGGCAAGTAAAAATAATAAACCAAAATGATGGTAAATCATAACAGATCGGTGCGGAATGCAAACCACTAAAATACTCGAGCCACACTGTTTTGTATGGTTTGACAGTTAAAAACCTATATACAGACACTTGTATTTTATCTTGTCCTTCAAGTGTATAAAAATACCGCAATGTTTGTAAATAAAAGATAGGAAAAAAAATTTTTCTATCATATTTCAAAACTTAGGCTAATTCGAGCAGCTAATAAGTAACAATATTCGCAAAACTAAAAGTGCAACATGCATTCTCAGTTATATAAAAACACCAACAATATATTAGATGCAAATCCTATAGAGATAAACTAATAAGCAACCTTAAAAAGAGCAGAAACTCAAGCTTACTTAGCAAGCAGTAACGCAAAATGTAATACGACTGCAACAGAAGAACCATGAAATATAAAAATTATATATATATAACGTATTTATATATTGTTTATGATCAAGTCTGTCAATCGTGTGTTTTCTCATATATAATAAAGTAAAAATAAGTAAGAAAAATAATTATAAGGTGTACTTATAATAATCTAGGTGTATTAAAAAGCAGTTACCTAACTGGAAAAAGTAATAGATGTACATAAGTTAAAGTGCAATGTGCATAATAGTAATTTTAGGCATAAAAATCTGCATTAGTTATGTGAGTAGATGAATCAATAAAAATATATAATTAAATGCGTATACTAATTAGGATGACTAAAAGTAAAAACCTAAAATTTCATTGTTAATTGTATACTGTGAATAAATAATAAATATGCATAAATGGTAAATATGTAAATTAATAAATAATATAAAAATATTTAAATGTATATAATTTATAATATACAAAAAACATATATAGTGTGTCAAACGGAAGTAAATGAATGATCTTTCTAAGGTTTTTAATCTTAGGATACTAGCAATTGAGGTGGCACTGTTTAAACCTGGCCAATTATGTGCATTCATTTTGATTTGCCATTGTAATTCTATTTTTTCTAATAATGATTGCCACGCTCCTCCCCTAGTATCCAAATTCAAAATATCCAAAACAATCAATTTGAAAGAATGGGATGTATGTATATTGACATATTTCGCTAAGGCATTAGTTTCAGTGCCATCGCATATGGCTCGAATGTTTTCACCCATTCGGTCTTTCAATTTCCTTTCAGTTTTTCCTACATAAAAGTTTTGGCAGGCAGAACAATACAGCACAATATACAATTTTTTTCACTATTACAGTTGAACTTCCCCTTTATCTAATATTCACTCCATTAATTTTTACTGAAGTAGTTTCCAACACATAACAGCAATATTTACACCTGCCGCATTTGTACATATTCCCATATTTGATTTGTGAAGTTTCTAAACATTTTTTAAATTTTTTTCCTTTTTTGTATACTATTAACGGAGTATAATCAAAGTGGTAATGTAATGACAAGTTGGCAGTTAACAATTGCCAATTTTTCATAAGAATCTCACGAATGTGGTGACTGTCAGTGTTGAAGGTAGTGATAAAACTGTTAGTAAAAACTTTCACATCAACATTTCCTTTACCATTTGTGTCATTATTAGAAAAGTTTTCAAAAAAACGTGGTGGTCAAATTTGTTTCACATGTCAGACTGAGTGATTCATCTGAACCCGCATTCCTTGATGTTGGATCCGTTACAATAGTTGGTGTATGGTTTATTAAAGGCCTAAAATTACAATTATCATGTTTAATTATTACTTCATTCATGACATTTTCTATCAGTTTTTCAGGATACCCTCTACATTTAAACATATCACTTAAAAAAAGACATTCAGATATGAAGTCAACCCTATTGCTAACCATTCTTGCTGCTCGAACAAACTGGCCTTTTAAAACAGCTTTCTTTTGCGTGTAGGGATGGCAACTATCAAAATGTAAAAAGCTATTGCTGTATGTTCCTTTTCGAAATATGTTTGGTTATTATAATCTTTTTGTAGAAGTACATCCAAGTAAGCTATAGTATTTTTGTTTTTTACTGCTGTAAATCTTAAAAATGAAGTACTCATTAATATAATTTAAAAATTCATCTATCCTTTTCTCCTCACCATTCCACAAAATAAATATATTGTCTAAAAACCGCAAATAAATTTTACACTAGCTAAAAAATGGTAAATTAAAAATATATTTTTCCTCCCATACACACATTACTATATTAACATAGATGCCTCCACATGGAGACCCCATAGTTACACCTTCTTTTTGTAAATATAAATTATTATTAAATAATATGAAATTTAAAATTATATCATAAAGTTGATCATATAAATTAATTTTATTTTATTTTAAAAGGTTGGGCATACTTCAGATGAAGTTCTGAAGGTATACAAACTGATTACACATTTTTAAAATATAAAAAAATTGCATAGTGTTTTTTAAATATTCCATAGGAAGCAACAATGTATTACATCATTGTAACTTCACTATTTAACAGGAAATGATTTTTTGTTTGAAAGTCTGGCACAGCCAAACGAAAGCGCTTCCGTGGATTGTGTTTTGCATTCATTTACTTTGGGCATTATTTTTGTCTTACACGTGGAAGTAATAAATTTATTCTCAGCCAGAGGTTATTATCAGAATGGAACAAATGGAATCGCAATCCACTAAGACTAGATTATCTCTTATTAATTCTGCAGAAAAGGAGACCTCTTCAAAGAGACAGAAAACATCCCAAGTACAGCCTGAAGCTACTAAACAAACCCAAAAAACTAAAAATGATTAACCCTTTACTATGGAAGAGTTCAAAGCAGCTCTACTTCCCCTTCAGTCGGAAATACAAGCCTTCTCTACAAAATGAACATTCGGCAACAACTTGGATCATATGTCAAGAATGGATCAAAATTAAGCCAAAATATTGAACAACGAAATAAAAATACAAGGGCTACAAAATGCTGTCTCTGAAAGCGGCAACACCATCAAAGAAGTGCAACAGAAAATGATTGACCTTGACGCAAGAGCTAGACGCAACAACATATTAATTTGAGGCATTCTTGAGAAAGACTATCATTCTCAACTCTCCGATATTGCAAAGGAAATCATTGATATTGTAATGGACAATAAGGAGCTAACTAAAACAATTGCAATAGAGAGAATCCACAGGGCATTAAGGAAAACACAAACTTCGGAAACTCCCAGGCAAGTTTATGCCAGAATCCTAAATGCTGCACACACCCAAACCATAATTGTTAACGCAAAAAAGAAGAAAAACCACCTTGAATGGATATAGAATCACAATAGCTCAAGACTTGCCCCTCCCGGTTAAACAATTAAGGCATCTCCTTTCTGCAGCTGTTTACTAAATAAAACATTAAATGCCAAATGAAATACCCGGTGATACTATGCTTCCAACATAACAGTGTCAACTACTCACGAAAAACTGTCCAAGAAGCTAAATCTGCTTTTATTAAAGCGTTTAAGGAATTGCCTACCAGTATTGCTTAAATAAATAATGCAAAAAGAAAGTAAACCATTACTGTTTGCTTTATTCATAAAGCTATCTTGTCCGTGGACACAGCGGTGCCAAATGCCAAACCATCCAGACATTTTCTTAAAATCTCAGTTGATTCAGAGTTTGCCATCTTGAAATTCCAGTCACGGGCCTAGGATCCAAAGTAAGCAGTTACTGCTCACTTTCTGACCTACAAGTAGCATCCGGATCAAGAACAGGAAGCACAAGAATACTGAGGGCATAGTTCGTAACAGAATAATCAGACTGAATCTCACAGTTCCCGAAGCAATATACTCATCCCAAAAACACAGTTGACTATTAAAATAGAATGCATCTTGTCTTCTACTCAAGACGTATGTCTAATTCACAATCAACTTCCAACAAACTTAACTTTCTCAAAATTTTTGAAACACGCCCTGCACATTGGTTCACCTTCCTGACACCGATTCGCTACCTTCTGTGCCTAGTACAGAGTGCCTATGCAAGGTGTGAGCCTCAAGCCTTTATGCTTTTAACTAAAATAAGGAATTTAATTCCATTTGTGAATATCCCATAATCCAATAAACTGCCTGTGATGCTACTTGGAATGTCCAGATATATTACAAAGTACTGACAACTATCCACTAAGCAGTTACGAACCTGAGGAAAGATAAAGCACAATGGTAACTGATCGTGAAACACCCCTCATCAAAACCCTAACCCTGGACGTTCCACTGCAGAAAAATAAAATTAATATGCCTTTCATTTCGATACAAAGACAAAGCCCGACAGTACAGAATCGAAAAGATGACCCACTCTAAGAAAACAAAGCATGCGTACATTTACAAGAGTCGTCTCTCACCAAAGCCAAATAGATGAAGCACATTACTTTCCGATATAACTTTCTAACTTGTCACTGTGGGTGGTTGTGTTAACATGACAGTCGTAAGACTGATTTCCGGCTCTTGGTGGAAGCTGAGGATGGGATTTTATCTTCAACTTTGACCAGACCCTTTGCTTGATTCTTCTCATCAGCTAATTCTCATTTGGACTGTGTAACGGACCGTACTCTGTCACGCTTCATCCGTGCTTCACTTACTTTCTGAAGTTTTGATACTGCTCCTAGATTTCCATCTGCGTATTGCAAAGTTTGACAGCTGTTCTGTTTGGGAGGCTGTAGCAACACTGTTAGTGGCAATCTAGTGTGGTAATGTTACTCCTCCCTTCCAAAACCTTGATCATTGTAGTGCTGCATGCCAGCTGTTATCAACGCCGAGGGGCATTCCAGTTATTTAATATGGGGTTTCTCTACTGAAATCCAAGTAGATCACACCATAAATTAGAATACCACAACACTGAAAAGAAAATCAAAGCTAAATATAGCTTGTTTACCTTAAACGATCCCTAAACATGCCAAATAGTGTAGTGTGCGGTCACAAAAAATTTGCATGCCACCTTCCTAATTATAAAAACCCATTTAAAACGATCAATACAGTCTTAATTGTTGAAGGCTGGCCAAGTTATAAAGGGAAGCACAACTGAAGTAAACCTATTATCAGTCCATTGCTAGTCTGTTAGGTATTATAGGACAGTTTATGCAACAGCTGAACTGATTAGCAGTTGTCTTTAAAATGTTGAGAAGCGACTGTTATCAGAACTAATTTCTGGTACTGTCATGTTCTGTAACAGTGGCTTTTGTTGTCAAAATACCCCAAAAAATACCTAGTATATGAACTCTGTGATGGCACTCAGCATTAAATAGAATATCGTAAAGTATTTATATTCTTTTATCATTATTGCTGCTACTGTTAATACTTCTAATTTTTAATTGCAGACACATCCACAGCACAGCTGCCTTGGTTGAAACTAGCATGTGACTCAATATAGAAAGGAAAAACCTCAATCTCCAAGAAGAGAAATATAATGTGGCTTACTGGCAAAAATCCAAACAAGGTATTTTAGCACTTAAAAGGCCGTTTAAATAGTTGTGTCAATATGATTAAGCCAGACCTTTTGTATATGTTGGTTGCAAAAGGAGCCATCCTATCACCTTATACTGTCCTGATCCCCCACACTCCACTCTCTTAGTCCAATTGCTGCACTGAAGTTATTTGGTTCAGATTGCCACTATCTTCTTATAGCACCAGCTCAAATCTGTTAAAGGAAAGCATGGTAAACATACAAAGTTAAGAAAAAAGTAAGGATAGAAAAGGGGAAAAAAAGAAATAGAAAAGAAAATGCATTTTGTTAAAATTTAACTAACCACTGTGACTGCAGTGTGGTAATAAGGTTTACCATTCTATTTTATATAAAAATCCATGCTAAGACTATTTGCATCCATCTTTCTAAGATCAATAAATAACATAAGTCCAGTCTCTCCTAGCACCCCACAATTGATGTCCTGTTCTTCCTATTATGTAACATGAGGAACTCACTCCCCCTTGTCAATACATACATTGTTGACCTTGCAGCAGTTAAACTAAGCTTTCACTGATGGCTTTCTTGCTACTCTTCATCTAATTATCCTGAACGTGGTATATTTGGAATACTACCCTCAGCAATAACATTAGACTTAATTCTATTATACAATCACTTGCCCTACTTGACGCTCACATCTAGCCACCTCAAAGTATTCTAATGTTAACCAAGAAAAAAATGAAAGAAAAAAGAATTATAATAAAACAAACACTGCAAAAACTATAATGAAAAACTCGAGTCCAGCATAGGATGCTCCTCTTACCAATACACAGCTCTAGTAAGACATTCCTATAGTTTGTGGTGGAGCTATGTAACAAGACTGACAAATTACAGCAGTGGACCTATGACCTTAATATCTGCTTCCCGAGGTGGAATCAACTAGCAGCCATAATGTCACTTTGAATAATGTGTGTACAGAACTCACAGACCATAGCTGTTAGTACAGATAAGCCATGCAATGTCTTAAGAGTACTGTTTTCTTAAACTGCATCTCGAATTGCCTAACTCTCCGAATTTATCACCTTAACTTTAGTGATCAATATTCCATATCAAAACTGTCAAGCAGCTCAAATACTGGATGGTATTGGTACTAATACAATATAATGCATCAGTCACACAGTGTCATGACCGGACTTTAAATGATCTATATGTGTTGATCCATATAAATGTTTAAGAAGTATGTTATGTAGTTAATTATAGGCTCTTATACAAAATGTTGTTGGTTTAAACTTTGTTCCACCTTTTCCTTAGAATACCTAAGTATATGGTGCTCCTTCTATACATTTCTTAATCAGGTTGGAACCCCAACTAACAGTTTTTGACTGTTACTAATAATATCTTTTATTTAATCATTAAGCAGGTTAAGAAGTTAGTTTTGTGCTAAATTGTCTGATGGATCTTAGAATAACAGTAGATTTTTGTATAATAGTTAGCTTTGTTATGTTTCTAATACCTCTTCCGGATAATAGTAGGTCATGGGTAGGCACAGGGGGGTGTTCTGAAGGGGGTAGGTTGTCACTCATTAACCTTAACATTGCTAGTGTTATTCCTTAATAGTTTTTATACCATACTCCTAAACAACGTTTTCATTCCTCTAAACCGCCCAACTTACTCTTCAATTAGTACATTAACGCGGCTATCCAATAACTAGGGTATAGACTTAATGGTGTCACTGGAATCCTTGAATGTTAAAGGGCTCCAAAATAAAAAAAAGAATTTAATCCTCCATTTAATGTATAAATCTAAGGCTGAGATAACACTTATTCAAGAGACTCACTTGACTAAAGCTCATTGGGAAAAGGAATCAAAAAAGAAATGGGTAAAGCTAATTATAGCTGTGGGGAATTATACTGTATCTAAAGGGGTAGCAATAATAGTTAAAAAAAAATCTTTCAAAGGTAACATAATAGCAAGTGACTGGGATCCTAATGGCAGATGGTGTTACCTAATATGCTCCCTTCCATCTTTCAGTAAAAACATTTTAATTCTAAATGTATATGGTCCATGCATGTACCAGACTGCTTATATTTACAAAATCTACACAATTTTAGAAAAATTCCCAAATCATTTGTTCGTACTAGGGGGCGATTGCAATTATGACTGTCAGACCTGAATTAGATGGAACAAACAAAGAAAACAAACAACCCATTGCTTGACTAAGCTTATAAATGAACTAATAGAAGATTTTAATATATTGGATCCCTTCGAACTATTTAGGAATGATTCTGGTACCAGTAAATTCACATTCTTCTCAGACTCCCACAAGTCATAGTCCAGAATAGACTTCTTAATTTCAACAAGTTTCTCAAAATATGTTATAAACTACCACACCGACCCCAGAACCCTATCTGACCATGCCAAAATCAATCTAAAAATAAACAAGACCAAATCAAACACAAAAGACCAATATGCAACATACTGGACCTTAAACCCAAACCTCCTATAAAACAGGGAACTCTGCCAAGAAATAAATGAATTTCTCAGCCAAACTAACAACAACTTTGAAAGATCAAATATTCCCTTTGATATGCAGTGGGCAGCGACCAAGGCTACACTTAGAGGTATATTAATCAAAAAAAATCTGCATTTAAGAAACAAGCCAAATCCCAAATTGACACCTTAGAACTCAAAATAAAAAATCTAGAGCTACAACTACAAATCAAACACACCATTAATTTAGAAAAACATATCATCTTCCTACAAAAACAACTGCAAGAACCTCAATTAACCAGTTCTCCCTCTTCGAACTTACTTTTGTGTAGATAAACTTAAACCTTTCCTTTCTTTCTAAGGCTTCAATCATAAAAATGAACATTCTCCGGAAAGTTCTATATCATTTCCAAGCAGTCAACCAATGCATCCCAAACAATTTATTTTCTAAAATGAAAGCAACATTGGGTAAATTTATTTGGCACCCAAAAAACAGAGTTAGCTACACAAAGTTAACCCTGCCCAAAGAAAAGGGTGGAATAAGCCTCCCTGACTTTCAGACATGCTATCTTATTATTAATGCCAACCACATTATACGTCTAATAAATTATGAACCCTCCGATACTTCATGGCACCCTCTTTGGATAAAAATTTATCACTAACGTCTAAGCTCCTCCCAATGTAAACCAGAGGGCTATACCTTTCCTTAATAACAAGACTTTGAGACTTCAAAATACATCCCACCTTAGTCAATAATGTAACATGTTTCCGAAAGCTTTTAACTTCTTTAAACTTAAATAACTCCTTAATTATGGCTCAACCAATGCACATGAACCCTAATATCAGACTAAATAATATGTTAAACCTAGATAAGTATCCAATCATAAAAAATTGTATAATCTGGGAATTTTATCAAATAAAAGATCAACCTTTAAGTTCTAGTGTGGATTCTCTAGCAGCAAATAAAAAATACTGCTTAATTATTAATCAAATATTATACTTAGTAAATTTGAAGATATCAGAAATCAGCATAACTCTACAAGACTTTCAGTTATACCAACAAATTATCTTCCTACTACTACTGAGAACGAAAATGTTATCAGACACTTGTAGACTAGTTACCCAACTCAAATACCAGAACGAAATCCTATATTCAGACTATTGGATGAGTTAAAACAATAGGTTAACTAATGAACAAAAACTAGAGACAATAGATATAACTGTAAAACTAGCCCCTTTTAAAAAATTAATTTACACTCAATTCATGATTAACAATAACGCATACCACACACCACACTTTCTGAGCAAAATAAATGCCAATTCGTCACCTTTCTGTCCCACATGCGCCAACTCAGTTGCTGACATTCTCCACATATTTTGGTCTTGTAAAAACATCTATAAACTTTGGTGCTCTTTAAGAGCAAAGCAGGAGAAAACAGGCTATATGAAATACACCCTGTCATGGGAAATGGCAATATTAAACATTTTCCCTAATTCATATACATATGAATCCAAACATATTCTAGTAACACAGTGCACAATACTAAAATCCTATATAGCCCTCAACTGGCTTGACAGATCCAGAACTTCCTGGGCAGAATTCACATCTGTGGCTATCAAATATGTTTTAGCAAACATTAAGAACTGTAAGCCTCAATAAATTAACTTATTTCAAGAAATACTGGAAAATACTTCTAGAAGTCCTTAGCTAGGCCTTCACTGAGCCAGATAGATCATGTGTTTTACTATACTACTCCCTCATCATAACAAACTTCCCTTCTAACTTGATATAGAGACCACAATTAAACCATTTTGTGAAAATGTACCAATTGCACTAGTTATACTAAACTATCCTCTAGTATTTAATTATTTTCTTTCTACCGCTGTTATATGTAATTACATTAGCTTCTAAACTCTTTATTAGAACATCCTACATGAGTGACAACCCAGTGTAAATAGTGTTGCTTTTCTTTCGGCTTTTCCCAGTTAGGGGTCATCACAGCGGAACTCTAGTCCGCTAATGATTGGCAGTAGAATTTTACGGTGCCGAGATGCCAGCCCGACACCCAACCTTCAATGAAGGCACACCCAGTCACGCATGTCTTTCTTACACAACTCGACCACGGAGAGGACATGCAGACTCCACACAGAAGGTGCCCCAGCTGAGAATCGAACGGGAGAGCCTCTTGCTGTGAGGCGACAACGTTACTGCTGCATAGTGTAAATAATGTAAATAGTTGCTTTGATAGATACAGGTATACGATTATAGTTTTTCATCTTGTGAAAATAACAGTGGTTAATGGTTTATTGTCTGTATAAATGGTTAGATGCTTGATATCTAGTGTGCTTTCTAAATCACACTCAACATTACAAGTCATACTTGTCTTTTACAAATGCTTATTACAATGAAAAATAACTTTCTTTTTCCACTTGATTTTTTTTAATATTAAAACGTCAAGCTTAGTCACCATTTATGCCGTAAATTCTGTATGCAACATAAATTATTGATCATATTATATAACCCCATTGTTACCTTACTTCCACCTTGTATTAAATTGTTCATAGTAGAAAAAGGAAGTGAAATAAAAACTATATTTGAAAAAAAAAAAAAAAAGAAAAGTTTTGTACTTTGAAAACAGTATTTCTGGTAGCCATTACCTCTGCCAGCAGGGTTTCTGAGATTCAGGCATTAATGGCTTCACCACCATTCCTACTTTTCCATAAGGACAGAGTTTCTTTGAGAACCAATCCATCTATGTTTAAAGTGGTCAGTGATGTTTCCTTAAATCAAGCTTTTCAATTGCCTACTTTTTTTCCCATCTCCACAATCTCCTAGTGAAAGAATTTTGCATTCCCTAGATGTACATAGATGGCTTAGATTTTGTCTTGACAAAACTAAGAGCATCAGAAAATCTGATAGACTGTGTCTTGCCATTCCAGGACTCTGGGTTTGCCTGTTTCTAAGCAAACTATCTATTCATGGATTTCTAAGGCCATAGTGTTTTGCTGTCTTTTTTATGGGAAATCCTTATCCTCTTCTGTTAAAGCCCATTCCACTAGACCTGTTGCATCTTCAGGGCCCTTCTTCAAGGGGTTGGATACTCAATCCATTTGGAAGCTGCCACTTGGTCGTCTGTTAATACCTTTACAAAACATTACTAGTTGGATAATGTCTCTAGGGCCAGAGCAGGGTTTGCCGGAGCAGTCCTGCATGGATTCCTGGAAAATGTTTCTGTTTGAGCTCTCTTTCTTCCCACTCCTTGGGTTCCCTTTCAGCTTTGACACTCTCCCATATGTAAAGAATACTGCAACATTAAATAGAAGGACATAGAACAGTTGTGTAAAATCTTATCATAACCATAGATGTCCTCCTCTTGTGTGTGCAGAATTGTATCCCACCCGCCATCCCCCTACATCTTGATGATTCTTTGGATGACTGTCTCCTTTGTCTCCCTTTGGAATTTTCCTCGTGGAGCTACTTCATTCTGAGGATTGTACGTGAGGATGTCCCTTTTATGGCTGACATTCTAGGAGCCTATGTGCGGTGTCTCATATACAGGCCGGACGTCTGGTTGAATAGCGGAATACTACCCGTATGTAAAGAATGCTGCAACATAGAAGAGAAGGGACATGTATGGTTACGGTAAGATTTTACACAGCTGTTATATAATGTGCATGTGTGTAGTAGGAAAAATAAATGTAGAAGTGAATTCTATAGACCTGGGATGGGGTTGGGGGGGTCTGAGGTAAATAGCTGAAATTAAGAAGTCTTAAGACCAGAGGGTCTGTAGAAAGCTAGCTTATTTTCTTGTTTCTGACCAGTACTTTTGTGTTTGACCCTTTACATTTTTTTTTTCATTTTTAAGTGAAACCAGTAGCTTTTGTTTAGGTTAGGAACTCTCCTTTCAGATATCTGTAACTTTCAGTTGGGTTGATAGTGTCAAATGTGTATGACAAGTCACCACTTTTAAATTATAGCTTCTGTTTTCATAGTCTTTCATTCTAGGTAATGGAAGAAGAGTCCATGACAACAAACCTTGACATTACTGGGATCTTCTGCTTCTTTGTTGTACTGTTACAAAGATTCTCCATCTCTGAGCATTTTCTTTTCCAGTGTGCGTGTTGTGGGATTACCTGTCCTTGTCTTATAAAAAGCCATTTTTTTAGTTTTTACTTAGACTGATTTTGAGACTCGTATGTTTTAATAGAGATACCTGGAAAGAAGAGAGGACTCTGTATTAATTTAGAGCTTTAGGTGTAAGGGGGAAACTTTAGTCTTTTCTGGATGCAAACTACTACTTGCAGGTTTGTCTTTATCGTTTTTTGTTAGTTTTCTCATTTGCGGTTGCAAAGAGTCTTTGCTATGCTTTAAATTGGAAGCATTCTGTAGTAGCAGTGTGTGGGTCATATTTAATGCCATTGCATGATAGTACTTTGGTTTAGGTTGCCTTTGCCAAACACTGCTAAAAAGCCTTCAAGGGATTGTAATGATCAGTGGCCTAAATTTACTTGACCTGCAAATTTAATCCTCAGATCTACTGATAAAGGCTTTTTGGGACTCTCTCCATGAGGGTGCGATTTCCAGACGGACATCATGGTATTGCATTACCAATGCAGTTTTTTGTGCTTGCATTGTAATTACATTTCATTGTTTAGTAGCCTTACTAGTAATGAAAGTTGCAAACATTACATAGAGGAGTTCAGTTCATGACCTTTCTGACCCTTTTTATTAAATTAACCTGTTGTTGAAGGATCGTGTTTAGTATACGTATTTATTTTAGAAATAATAGTTTAACAGTTATGTATTTTTTTAATTAGATTTCAGCTGGTTCTTTACAAGTAAGCAGCAAAAAAAGTGCTCCTGTTTTGCCAACTACAGTTGCAGCTTCAGGAAGTAGTGCAACCCAAAAGGTACCAGTTGCTGTAAGTGTGCAGTCTTCCACAGTGCAGCAGAATGTTGCTTCTGTAAACGTATCCACTTCCAAAGTACAACAGACATTGGCTTCTGTACATGTATCGCCTTCCACAGTAAAACAGGCTTCAGCATCTGTACAAGTACCATTGTTACAGCAGAAGATGTCAGTTTCTACACCTGTACCACCTTCAGCATTGCAGAAAATTCCAGCTTCTATACCTACACAGTCTTCTACATCACAGAAGCCTTCAGCTTCTGCACCTTTACCACCAGCTCCACCATCTGTACCTGCACCACCGCCTCCGTTACATAAGTCTGCAGTTGCTGTACAGCCATCTTCCATTTTACAGAAACATCCACCTACTATGAATGTACCCCCTACTTCACTACACAAGGTACAACCTTCTGTAAATGCACCTTCGTCCACACTGCTGCAAAAGGCTGCAGCTTCCATGAGTGTCCCATCTTCCACTTTACAGTCGGTAAGTCAGACTGCTGTGTTTTGTTTATTAATGGTTGGGGGGGGGGGGGCCATGTCTACATAGCTGGAAGAATTAAATGGCTTAAAGACAAGGAATGCCAAGGCTAGGCTGCCAAGAATGTTGTACATAATGAGCATTTTGGGGATCACACTGTTAGTGCCAAAAATGCAAAAGGAAACCTGGTGGAAAGAAGAAAATCCATAGTATCCTAATGAAGAATGGTAGTGTAGAGCAACTAACTCTTCACAAAAATTATTTTTCTCTGTAGTTTGGTATCTGTTATCCTAACATTAGGGCCTGATTTCAGTAGCTGTCTTTGGTTTTATTGTCTACTTGGGTTCAGGGTATACTTTGACCACTCTGGGGCAGAAAACCCTACATTCTCTGATGGAAGGAGGAAAATCTCCATTTCTTTCAGTCTTATCAAGACAACTGAGGCCTTAGGTTTTTATTTTTATTCCTTCGGTTTTATTCCTAATCTTAATTTTGCTGGCAATTGATGGATAAAACTTTTGTGAGGACAGTGCATTTTTAGTTTATAACTGGGCGTGAGAGACTGTTGGAACGTGGCAAGTTTGGCAGTTGTAATATTTCAGCACCTATACCTCAGAAAATGTTATGAAGTGTTACTAATGGAATTCCCAGAACATCCTCCCATCCCCCAGTGCTACCGCCTGCCAGCAGTTGGAGGTGTTTCACAGTCTGATTTCCCTAATAGCCAGCCTGCTGCACCTAAGAAAGCAGATATGTACAAAGCGTTTCATTCTTTCAGGTTCTGTACACTTATCCCAAATTTTACCCAGCTACTATAGTTATAGTCAGTTCAACTGCTGCCTAGCATTTTTGTTAATTCTAATCCTGCCCCTTCGGACAAGGATGATGAAACATTTAAGTTTGGAGGGAAAAAAAGTGTTTGTTTTGCAACTTTAGCTTTTAGAATTTTGAATAGTCAGGCACAAAGTTTCTTTTGACTAATTGTGAAAAGTATAAGGCGTGTTTTATCTGCATGTGAGGAAAATTCTGCTGTGTGTGGTCCAGTTCCTTCTATTTCTCATGTCATTATTCAGTGTTTAAAGTTGTGTTTGACTCTCTAGATATTGCATCCAGGACTATTGCCACTAGTACTGTGTTGAGAAGGTTTACCTGGCTGCTTTCTCAGAATCTTCCAGAGGATGTAAAAAAAACATTTTAAATTCACACTTGGATAGAAAGTTTTGTGGACCCTCTGCTACAGAGGTTATCAAAAGATGTGATGAGAGGGGTAAGTTGATACAGGGAATCTCTGATTTTTCAGACAACCTTGTATACATTTTTCAAGGGACTTTTGGCTCCTTCATCCAGTTTTGGCAAAAAAAAAAATAGTCTCAGCAAAATGCTGGTAAGCAATGTTTAAAAAGTTCTAAAAAGAAAGCAGGAACCCTCTCAGAATAAAGGGCAGACCAGTCATAATGAATGTGTAAGGGACTTTATGTCCCCCACCACCAAGCTCCACCCCCATTCTGACAATCTTTTATCCCCTAACAGAAAGGCTTAATCTCCATTTCCATCTTTAGCAACAGATTGTTTCAGGCAAATAGGTGCTGAGACTGATTCAGCAGGGTTACAGATGGCAATGGGAAGAAATACCACCACCACCCCTCACCCCTGGCCTTGCTAGAGAACTGTTTTATAGTCTGTCATACCAAACCCCTCTGTTCCTTCCTTTTCTACAGTACATGCTTTCTCAAGGGGTAATAGGAACAGTTCTTCCTTTCCAGTTGCTAAGATATTTTTGTTCGAGTGTTTCTGGTGCCCAATAAAGAAAATGCCTGGAGACCAGTTCTGTACTTTTATTTCCTAAACTGGTTTGTTATACGGCCCAGTTCAAAGTGCTTTGACTTCACATCTACCCCGTCTTCCTCATTTGATTTTTTGGTAACCTTAGCTTTAAAAGATGCTTATCCAACCAGACCTCAGATGTTTGTTTTGTGTGTCTGGATCTCATTATCAGGTCTGATGTGTGTTTTCATCTAATTCAACCTTTGGGGTTATCAGCTTAGACCTTGCCACCTTTCAGAAGCCTTGGTTCCAGGGCTCTGACCCCTCCCAACCCACAATTCCCTATGTTCCCGAAATTACCTCAGATCTCGTCTGCAGCTTTTGATCCTCAAGGATGGTCTTTGAGAGGACTCTGACTTTGAGGTTCTGGGTTTTACCCTGTTTAGACTATTGGCTGTTTACCGCAACAGCCAAAAATCTGTTGGTCCAGCACCGGAACTTCTTGCTCCTTGCTCCACCAACCCCCACAGTTGGGGACTAGTCAACCATGCATAGAGCCAGTTAATACTGATGCAACCTATAGTTAATTGGATGCCACCTGGGTATGAGTCATCAGATAGCCAAACTTCCACAATACACAGTATAGTCCCTATATCAAGTAGCTAATCAAGTCCTTCAGCACTTTCTCCTCCTGCAAGTCTTATTCTCAGACTGCTAAGCTTATTGACCTCTTCAATCACACTGGTTTCTCTAGCAAGATATTACATGAGAGATCTACAGTGGACCCTGTAGGTTCAGTGGTCCCTTCACCCACTGCATACACAAATTCATGTCACACTGATTTGCAGGAATAACATCAGTTGATGATTGACTTCTCTATTGGTTTCAGACACTTGACTGTACTCCCCACCTTTTCCAATAGTGACGGTAACCATGGACACATCCCTTCTGGGATGGGGGAGGCATTTCGAGGGGAAGACTGTTTAAGGCTCTTGGCCACGTACAGAAGCCAGTCTTTACTTCAATGCTTTGGAGGTGAGGGCAGTCCTAGCAGTGTAGGCTTTCTGAGGAAACTCTCCACGAGTGTGTAATTTCCAGACCAGACAGTATGGCAGTAGTCTGGTATATCAACAAGCAGGGAGGAACCTGATCATATCCAGTTTGCCAAGAAGCCAGGAGATTGTAGGAGTGAGAGATTTTCTTCCTGTCGCTTATTGCAAAGCACATTCCAGGAACTTCCAGTGTTCTAGCGAACAAATTGAGCAGATCCATTCTTCTTCCTCATGAGTGGTCCCTCAATCAGACAGTGACAATGCAAATCTTCAGTTATTGGGGCCAGCCTTGCTATGATCACTTTGCTACATACCGAAGCAAGTGCAGCAGTTAATGTTCCGTGATCCCTCCACAAGGTCATTCACAGAGGGATGCTGAAGTCCACAGTTGGCCCTCGGGTTTCCTTTATGCCTTCCTTCTGTTCCCTTCATAATTAAATTTCTTCAGAAAGTCAGAAGGTGCAAGGCCAGTGTAATCCTCATTGCCACCTTTTGACCACAGCAAGTTGGTTCCCCTTCCTCTGGCATCAACTAGTACATCCACTCTGAATACTGGACAGTCATCCAAATCTTCTGAATAGTCTGTCCAGGCAGCCACACCCAGATCTGAATACCCTGAAATTAACTGCATGGTTCTTCCATTTCTGACGGTAGCCAGCGATGCCAGGCTTTCCGCTCCAGGGGTCTACATTTTATTTACTTTACAAAAAACAAATACCTGAAAGGTTTATCTGAGCAAGTGGAGGTTTACCCTATGGGCCTGCTCTAAGGGAATAGACACTTTTTCTGTCCTGGACTTGTCAGATCTTTCCCAAAAAACGTCTAGCTTCTCAACCGTAATGGTACAATTAGCATCCATTTCCAATTTCAACATTGTCAAAATCAAACTCCTATTGCTTCCCTAAATATTTCAAAAGCTTTTCTGAAGGGAACATTCCTTCTAAGACACCTCCATAAGGGAACTGGTTCCTCTTGAAACATTACTATCACGATTCAAGCCTTAACTGAAGCCCATTTCAAACCTGCAGCTTCAGTGGACATAATGTCTTTCTTGGAAGTCCATTTTTCTGATGGCTGTTACTTCTGCAAGGAGAGTTTTGGAATTGCAAGTACTATCCTATAAGCCTTCATATGTAGTTTTCCTTGAGGAAAGAACTGTAAATTTTTTTCAAAGGTAGTATCTGTAACGAACCTCTGTATTCTTCCCAGAATTCTGTAAAACAGGATAAAGTGTACTCTCCATTGGTAGATGTTCATTGACAACTCATATTGTATTTACACAGGGCTAGGGATATTTGAAAATCTGATCAGCTTTTTCAAAAGCAAAAGTTGGTCAAAGTGCATCAAAGCCGCATTAATCAATGTGGCTCTCTTGACTCTGTTCTGTTTGTCAAAGTGCATCAAAGCCACACTATCAGTATGGTTGTCTTGACTCCTTACCTAATAAACCAAAGGATCATTCTACAAGGGCAGTAGCTACTTGTACTGGTTTTATGGGCAAAGTTTCTGTTGTTGAGATTTTTGCTGTAGCTACTTGGTCTACTGTTCACACCTTTGTTTCTGAATACAAGCTGAATGTACAGTCCAGATACCGTGCATCTTTTTGCTCCACTATTTTTAAAAACATCCTTCCTTGTTACCAACTAGGTGTTCTGATAGCTTAAGAATCTGACCCAAATGTTGAAGTGGACAGAGACAACATTGGATGCAAAAGTTATGTATTTAGCATAATGCTAGATCCTTGTTACCTTGTTTTCATCTGGTTCAGGAGCCATCCCTCTGTCCCCCAAATTAAATGGTTCCTTTTCACTCCTCTTGAACAGTTGGACCTGACCAGGAGTCTTATCCTTGGACAGCCTGGTGATTTCTGTTCCTCCTATTATTGCCATCTTTCTTATTCCACCTTGTAGGCAAGCCCCTGTATATACTGATTGTTGGATAATTTTCTGGTTATGTGTAGGCAAACTCTGTCCGAGGTAATTTGAGGAACAGAGGAAGTTATGGGTAGGGGAGGAGTCAGAACCGTGGATCCAAAACTTCTGCAAGGCACAGAGATCAGATCTGATAACCCCAAGTATTGAAGTGGATGAAAACAGGACAACACGGATCTAGTTTTGTGGTAAGTACATAACTTTAGTTTTTCTTTCCCTTACCCTGTCCACTGCTACAAGAGTGTTCACAAGGTGTTTAGTTACAGTTACAGCAAATTGGCATATTGAATGTCCAAATTCAAGCAAAACTTAGGTCTGTGAATGGGAAACAGAAACTGTTCCCCAGGACTGCCCCCTGTACTAATGATGGACAGAGGCAATTCCTAAATGCTTTATCCCATGCATGGATCCCCTCAAATTATATGTGGTATGATCCCAGTTATTCTCATTAGTAATATATAATTATCAACCATGGGATGGGTAAGGCCGATCTATAACCAAATTGGATAGGTTATTTTCTAGGACAAAAAGGGAAATTGGCTAAACTTAAAATGGCCCACAAGGGCAGCTAGCCTTCTACTTACCCATGAACCTGTTGCACTCTGCAAGATATCCTCTTCCATGACGTCAAGTCGTCAGGGGTATAAAACATGTGGTAGATGCCATTACATCAGTCTTTCTTGCCGAGAAGGAGCCCGAAGCAGAAGCAGTTCGCAAGTGCCGGTCGGCCGCTACCTGAAATTTTCATTTTTTCGAGTTTCAGACCTGAAGTCTTCTAAAGCTAAATATCCCGTTGGGGATTCTTTTTCCTTGCTCTAACCAATGTCAGAAAAAATTAACAATTGTCTTGCCTGTGGAAAGCAAATACCTCACAGAGATCTTCATTCTTACTGCGTCACCTGTTTAGGCCCAGACCACGACGTCCCTAGCTATCGGTTTTGTGCCTTAACACCCGAACCATTCGTCGTCGGGCTATTTTTGTAGCCAAGTTATTTCGCTCTTGTTCTCCGTATTCCGAAATGGCTTCAGTAAGCCGTCCGACTACTGATCTTCCGAAAATGCGCAAAGACAGAGACAGACTGCATAGGTCAAAAACTGCCGATGACTCTTCCTTTAGCTTGTCGCCAGTACTCAGGCGCCTTTGCAGCCCCTTATGCCCGCTTCTGCAGATTCGCAGGCCTCTGCGGAGACCCATTCGGAGTCTGATATGCCGCGAGATGCTTCGAGTGTGGAACCTGTGGATGTCTCTGCCTTGGATGGGTCCGAAGCAGCTGTGCAGGCACCGACTTCTGAGGGTGTGTTCCAACCTACCGATATTCATATTAAACCGACAACTTAATTTCCTACTGAAACTATCGAGTTTTTCAGGCCCAGAGTTCGCAGTACTCCTAGAAAACCGACATCCGAAGCACATGCTCATCCTCCCATGCCACAAAAACAAATACTTAGAATGGCTGAAGATCTTATTACTCTAATTAGGGGAAGCCAGCCTTCCCCTGCCAAAAGACAAAGAATTGAATTTCCTTCTAATTCTACAGACCAGGAGTCTGATGACTCTGACCCTTCTGATTACCAGGACATACCCTTATCTACCTATGAAGATTCAAATGCAGAGGAATCCATTCCCTCTGCCTCCCCTCCAGATGTTTTCTCTTTTGGTGAAACCTTGCATACCTTAAGAGAGCATTTCTCAGGACTATCCTCCATCCAAAAAGAGACTCAGGGAATTTTTAGATTTGCCTCAGCACAGGCCTCTAGCTATACCCCTTGTCCTGGATATTGTAGACTATGTCTTCTTGGAGTCCAGTCTTTCTCCTGACACCTTACCACCAGCTCCTAGAAAACCTGACAGGTACTACAGATTACCTAATTCTCACAAATTTCTCTCTAAGAATCCTACTGTGGATCCAGAGACCATTTCCCCAGGGACCTAAAGGCATTAAGGCTACTACAGCCAAAAACCCTACCCCTTCAGACAGGAATTCTAGAGCTTTAGACAGATGGGATAAAAAGATACATAAGTCTGCAACTCTTGTCATCAGGGCTCTGGATTGCCAGTTTCACATGTTGAAGTACTAGCAACATTCTATGGAACTAATTAATCAAAACATGGTGTTATTTCCAGATTATGCAGAAAATAAAGCAATGTGGGTTTGATGCCTTAGAAGCATCTTGCAGGGCTGCTGTCACTGGGTCTGTAGTGAGAAGGCATGCTTGGCTAAAAGAACAAGTCTTGCCTGATCATGTCAAAGCAAAATTACTAGATGCTTCATTAAATCAGGAGAATTTGTTTGGCACAAAAGCAGAAGTTCTTAAAGATGGAAGAAAAAGCTAAATCTCTGCAGACAGTCAAAGATTTCTTACAGGTGCAGCCACCTAGATTCAGTAGGCATTGGACTTCAAAAAATTGGTCCTTTCCAGTCCCTCTCAGGCCTTCTCAGTCCAAACCTAGGGGAAACAAACCACCAAGACTACAGTCTCAGGGTATGCAGAGATCTAAATAATGGAGTGGTAAGCCACCCCTTATGGAAAAGGTTCACAATGACTTTCCAATTATCCCTCCAAGCCATGCCCAAGTACTTGCACCCCTAGAAGGAAAACTCGCCCTTCATGCAAAAAAGTGGATGTCCATTACTCAGGGCCGATGGGTTCTAAACATTGTATCCCAGGGATACAGATTCTACTTCCACTCACTGCCAACACAAAGCAGGTTGCCAGACCCTTCCTCCAACCCAGTGGGCAGAGACTCAAAAGCAAGTACTTTTCCCTTCTCCATATAAGGGCTATTCAACCTGTTCCAGTAGAACAAAGGGGACAGGGTTTCTACTCCAGACTGTTCCTGGTGCCCAGAATAGAGAGCTGTTGGCGCCCTGTCCTGGATCTATCAGTTCTCAACACCTTTCTGGTGGTCTCAAAATGCTTACACTGCAACAGCTTCTTCCTATGCTAGCCAATGATGCCTGTTTAGTCATCCTAGACTTAAACGAAGCTTATCTGCACATCTCCGTAAGGGAGTCTTGCAGGAAATGGCTGCGTTTCAGGGTAGACTCTATGCACTTTCAGTTCTCTGCACTACTCTTTGGCTTATCTACTGCGCCCAGAGTAGATAATGAATATGAATTTCACCACTTTGCCTAAGACGAATGATGTGATGGCACCTGAAGCCTCTTCGTCCACCACCGGTGTTCATTCTATGTTTTCATCTGATCTTACAGCTGATGAGGAGAGACAACTTGTCTGCCCAACAGGCACTAGACCTAAACAAGGAGTGTCACATGCCCCCATTGTTCACAATTTTCCGTTTTTTTTTTTTTTTTTAAAACAAACCTGGCAACAGAATACCAGGTCCAGCAGTCAGGACAGGAAGAGAAAGTTAAGAAACCGATTCAGTAATCAGAACTAATTTGGTAGTGAATTTATCTAATTTTGCATTAAGTAAAGACCAACTGAACCTGCTCAATAAATGTTTAACCTTTATTCCTTCCTTGGGTTCTGATTTGAGTGAGTTTGTTCTGGAAGCAAAATATTTTGGTAGAAATGTATCATTGAAGAATATTTTTGGTCATCAGAATAATCGACCACAAACCATTTTAAAGAAATCTAGTACCTTTGTTACTGCCAACCATCCTATAGTTGATCTCTTTATCAGTTTATGAGAGAAAGAAGTGGAACAAATCAGACAAAGTTGTTTAGGAACAGCTCGCTTCTACAATATAACCAATGGAGAGCGAAAGGCACTGGCTGAACTTCAGAAAAATACAGATTGTGATCAAGCCCTCAGATAAAGGTGGTGCCATAGTTATTCTTGATTCAAAATGGTACAAAGACTCAGTTAATATGATGCTCTCTGAGGAGAAAATGTATGAAGAGATCACTAAGGTTTTTTTGAACTGAAAATTAACCAGAGTAAAGCAAGATCTACATGAAATGCTGATGCAAAGACGTATAAGCCAGGACCTTTGAGTTTTTTGATGCAACTTATCTATCCATTCCCTCCATAAGTGGCCTTCCCAAAATTCATAAAAGTGTCACAGACCCGCCACTCAGACCCATTGTTTCAAGACTTGGATGGGTGACAGAGCCAATTTCCATTTTTGTGGAGAAAGAGCTAAAGACGGTATTAGTGGCTATTCCCACTATTCTTGGAGACACTGGTATTTTCTTGACACAGCTGAATATGTTTATGAACACTGCAAAAGACCTGTCCAACATTTTGCCTGTGACTATGGACAATTGTAGTCTTTTTACTTCCACTCCTAATGATTATGGAATGGAGTCCATCAGAGCCTTAGGTTCTATAGTTCCACATAATCTGAATTTAGACCTCATTTGTACACTACTTGAGATGATCCTGGAAACCAGTATGTTTTTCTATGGAGATCATTATTGGCAACGCTGGGGTGTGGCCATGGGCACACCCTGTGCCAGCAGTTACTCAAATCTTGTTTTAACTTTTTGGGAGAGAATGCATTTTTAATACCATCAATCCTTGGTCCAACAATATGGCCTTTTATGGATGTTTTGTGGATTTCTTTTATGGAAAGGGGATGAAAGTGAGCTGAAGAAATTTGTCACCTATTTGAATGAAACCACTACCTTCTTAAAATTTACTGTCCAGAGCTCCCGCTCTGAGATTGATTTTTTTGGATGTGAAAGTGTTCTTGGATGAACATAAACAGATTGGCACCTCTCTGTAGGAAGGACACATGGAAAAATCATTATTTACACAAAAAATAGTCTACACCCCAGACACATCTCCAGGAACATTATGAAGAATGAGATGACCAGGATCTCACGACTTTGCACCAAGGAATCAGTATTTGACAAGGAGAGAGACTTTTTACAACAAAACTTAAAGGAGAGAGGCTATTCGAACCATGATATTGATGTGAGCCAAAAGGAACTATGAAATCTCAGATTGACTAAAGGCTTGCCATATGTTAACAAGCAGCTACAACAGGAAAACTCTTATGTGAGAGACGGACAATATCAACATAATGATGGCATCAAGTTCATTTTGACTTGCACCAATGTTCATCTCCAGATCTGTGAAGTGATGATAAAAAATTTTGGTCGGTCCTAACTCAGGATAGTAAACTTTGTGAAATTGTTGGTGAACATCCAAAGTTTGTCTTCAAAAATAAAAAAAACTTGAAGGGTCTACTATGCCAGAAGGATGGCTTCCAATGCAACTCCAATTGGAGCAAACAAGGCACCCTTCGATGTGGCAGATGCTCTGCTTTTGTAGAACTATAGATGTACTTAATACTTTTAAACATCCCATCAGTGGACTGGAATACACCTTTTTGTGTAAAGCTTACTGTAATATGCAGTATTTAGTGTACCTCGCTACTTGCCAATGCTGCACTCCCTATTATGTAGGCAAAACAGATCAAATATTTAAAAATAGAGTACTTGGGCATCTGAGAGATATTCGTAATAAGGACGTTAAGAATGCCCTTGCTTGTCATGTTGCTCAGTTTCCAGGACACTTTAAGTTTAAGGTTATTGAAGTTGCATCTAAAGGGATGAAAGCTAGGAGATATCACCAACAATACTGAAAGGAATGAAACCATATGGATCATAAACTTGAGAGCAGACAAGCCCTCCTGGCTTAAACACTGTAGTTCCTCTGAGACCTAGTCTGAAGCATAGGAGAACAGCCATTGGTTGATGTGAAGGTGTATTTTCTTTTAAGTGCTCTGCTTGGCAAGTTTTCTGATTGGAGCTCAAGGATGATACCTGGCTGTGATTCGCTTGTGATGCTCCTATTGGTTTATGCAAATAAGTATTTCTCTTCAGGCTTGTTGATTGGCGGTTTTCCGATTTGTTTCTTTGGCAGAACAAACTGAAGCCGATTGGTTGTGCGTATCTTCTAAAAGCATATTGTTCCTGTTTCCCTTTACGATCTGAAGAAGGTATTTCTGAAAGCGCTTATCGTTTGAAAGGGATTTTATTTTTGTCTTGCCATGTTTTATGTCTCAAGTTTTCAGTAAAAGATATCTGTTCATCTTTTTTGTTGGATTTTAACAAGTTTGCCAGTCGTCTGTGGTGGAGTCACTGCTTTTCTCTCTGGATTTTATCTAACAGTGCTATCAGCAGTTACAGGTTTATTTTGTGCTTAAAGAACACCTTATGGTTGTCCTGCTAATTTGGATTCTTAGTTTGCTTTGGAGAGCTTAACAAGAAGTTGCACCAGTTGCTCTGACCTCAGCAAGATCTAGCTAGTTTTATATTCTTAAAATAAAAACAGTTGCACTAGTCGCTCTGACCTCTGCAAGAAGAGTATCCGATCTTCAAGCTGTTGTGGTATGGTGTATCAACCTTATCTCATTTCCCACAGAGATATGGGTTCCTTGAGAACTTATCCTCCTTTTATGCATAAAGCTGTCTAGCTTAAGCCAAAGTGTCCATCCCCCAGTGTTTTTTCCTGAACCCCAAAATGAGGGAGAAAGGATACCTCTTACCTTTGATGGCTACAGACATCTCTGGTACTATCTTGACAGAACTAAATCTTTCAGAACTGCCAGTCAGTTTTTCATTTCTTGTGACATTAAGGGCATTGTGTCAAAGCAGACTATTTCCAAATGGCTGTCTCAGGCTGTTACCCTTTCTCATTCCCACCACAAAAAAGTTATTCAAGTTAGGATCAAGGCACATTTTACTGGGACCTTGGCTTCATCTGTGGCTTTTTGAAAAGGGTTGTACTTTAAAAGCATTCTTAGATTGTTCTCCTTCCACCTATCTTTTGTTTTAAGCCTCGGTAGTCTACCCTTACAGCTTAGGCTACTGTGGCAGCGATTAGTATAAAGAGTATATTACAGTTGTGTAAGCAAGTGTGCCAAGACAGTAGATGATCGAATGATCACTGCTGCATTAGCCACACCTCCTATCATCCCTCTTCTTTTTTGGTGCCTTTTTTATGTCAGGGTGTGGACTTTTTTTTTTTTTTTTGTTCCTAGCAATGTCCTCGTGTGGCTCAGCTCCCCCCCCCCCCCCAAGTTGAAATGAAAGCTGTGAAGGGCTTGGTGTCCAAACCTGACTTTTTAGTCCACTCTGCTCGACCAGATGGTTTGGGTTTGTGTCCTTAAGTTTTGAAAGCTGTCCATCTGTTGTGCCTTATTCATGATGTTACCCATAGAGCTTAGGCTACCTGCAGTAGTGAACACTCTACCATCTACTGTTATGGTAAGTTTACTTACACAAGTGTACTTTCCATCCCCTAACCACTTTGGAGAAAGTCGTGCTCACATGCTCTTTGTGGATGAGCCTTTGAGCCCCATTACTTCCAGCTGGATTCTTGAAATACATGTGTGATTATTTAGGAAAGGAATCAAAGCCTTGCATTTGCCCAGCCATGTAGCCTTTGCACAGGTGTGCCGCCTTTGCAGCCTGAAAGCACTCTGATACTGTTCCATCTGTGCCTAAGAAAGCAAAGGCCATTTATTGGCCCCCCCAGATAATTTTTGCACATTCTAAAGCTGACTCTTGTTTGAGCTGTTCAGTCGAGCATAGGTCCAGGAAACCACGACACTTTTCCACCTCACTTGTCTGATGGTCTAAACTGAACAAACAAGAGGGCACTTTTCCTCTGGCTTTGTCTTAACTGTTAGTCTGAGCTCTCATGTTTCCTGCACTCCCACTGGCTCTGGATCAGGGGACAGAAAACGTTTTTAGCCTCCCTTGATTGAGGACAAACCGATCATAGTGTATCTTGGCTTTCTACTGCGGGTTTTATATGATCCACTTTGATTTTGACTGTACAGATGCTTTGGCTAAGACTGTTCTGTTACTTGCCTGTGCAAAATAACACTGCTTATACAGACAGACTTTGATGTGTCACCTTACAGCTGGAAGTCTTGTTTGAGCAGGCCTCCTGAAATTCATTGGAAGATGTTTCACAAGTTGATAGCAGGCTGTTACCACTTCTGAGGATTTCTTTAATACCACCCCCTATCCCCAGGGAAGGTGAAATGTCCTTACTTATGCCTGCTTCATGGATTAAATCACTGACTGTGCCGCAGAAGACCTTTGTTCCTGTAGTGGTCCAAGAACAAATGGAGCTGGCTGGGGGATGGAAGTAAAGGGTTCAGAACCTTCCCAGCCACACTGGGGGGTGGAGCTTTGTTATCTACAGTGTCACATTAAGGTATCTCAGCCTGATTGGAGGTCAGGGTAAGGGACCTTCAGCAAGGGCCTAAGAATGCAGTCCTTGCCAAGCAGCATATAGCACTGTAACCGGCTTGTGTATGCACTCATGGAAGTTCATGTGTCATAGGGCCTGCATTGCAGTGTACTTTAGCTGCTGCAAGACTGGAGATGGGGCTTAAGTAAACCAAGTTATGATGGCTGCTATATAAGTCTCTCTCTCATGATTAGCTCTTGCCCATTGGGAACAGATGGATTCCAGGTCAAGTCTCTGGAAGGCTGACCGTTGGCAAGCTGTAGAGGAGAAAGGGTGTACCATTAATCGCTGATTGTGCTGTGATGTTAATCGTGCCTGTAGAATGAACTGTGTGGGCTGCTTTGACCCTTTCAAGCTTATAGTGAAGTATTATTGGGGTTTTTTAACTAAACATAAGGATTTTTGTGATTTATTACAGAATGCATCAAGTATTGCTTTTAGGAGAGGTTGGAGTATTAAGGATATGCTAGTGCACAGGAGGATTTTACTTCCTGTGAAATCAATGAGTAGACGAGCATCACACAGGCACTACCCCTTTGGGTAGGTGCTGTAGTTGCAAATATGTGGTACAATGTTTTAGTGATATTAATGGTCGAAAATATGAGGTTAAAGGGAATTTTAGTTGCGACTCAGAGAGAATAATTTTTGCCCTAAGATGCCTGTGTAATACATTTTACACTGGGGAGAGTAAGAGGGCTTTTAAAGTTCAACTTCAAGAACATTTAATGGATAGTAGGAAAGCTAGGATGGAAAGCCCTGTTACTGCACATTGTTTTACTTACCATTGTATGAATGGAGGCCTTCAAGCTACTATATTAGATCACATTTATTGTGGGAAAAGTTGATAATATGAATATAAAAGTGAGATTATGTGAAGAAAATTTTTATACTTCACTTTAGTCCCCAGGGGTCTCAATTTAGAATGCAATTGGAAGGTTTTAACTTGTACAACTGATAACTTAGGATCTGAAGTAGGCAGACTTCATTTGTCTGCAACCTGTGGGTATCGGATCCGAGCCGGCATCTCAAAAGCTTTAGGCTCCGAGCTCCTCCCTCTACCCATAATCCCCTGCCAAGCCCTAACTGACCTCAGATTTCGTTTGCCGCTTTCAAGTTGCAACGGACTCCTCGAGCTCCTGGTTTCAGATAAGGATTTTTGACTAAAAAATTTTTGAAAACTTTAACTTTTATAATTTAATCGGTTAGAGTGTATGTGTTAGGCTTTCCTCTCTCTATCTTTTTAATTTTTCTTCGGGTTTTTGCGTAGTTTGTGTGTTGTGTGTGTTTTAGGCCTGTTAGGGCTTAAGATGTCTGAAGCCCATAAGGCAGTGTTCTCTAAATGTACCGAGTGTGGCCATAAGCTATCCCCAGCGGATGGCCACACTCGGTGCGTTAAATGCTTGGGGGTTGAACACCTGTCATCTGGTTGTACCATTTGTGCAGGGTTCAACCCCCGAGCTTTAAGGGAGCGGAGGTCGAAGCTTGTTCTGGTGGGACTTCTCCCTCCAGACGCGGCTCCGGCCTCTGCCCCTTCTGGCCAGCAGCCTTCTGTAGGTGCTGTGGTCTCCTCTCCCCCGGTTGGGACTCAACCTCCCTCAAAAAAGCCGGAGGAGAAGGAGACTTCTAGGGAGAAAGAGAAGGAGAGACACAGGGAGAGGCACCACAAACGGAGAGCCGAAACCTCAAGTTCGGCTCCTCCGTCTAAACGGGCCTCCCCTGTGCCTTCTAGATCTCCTCCTCCTCGGCTCCACTCCCCTCGGTTCTCTTCTGGGCCCGAGGAGGAGGAGGCTAGCCCTTCAGTGAGGTCCCCGAGGTGGCTCTCTAGGTCCGCTTCGGTGGCCTCAACTAGATCCACCTTTTCTATGAGTGAAGCAGACATGGACCGGATGATGAGGAAATTCATCCAGGCCCAAATGCAAATGGGAGTGCTCTTAGCCCCCCCCCCCATCCGGGAGGGGCTTCGATCCCTTTTTTCACCCCCTTGGCTCCTTCTCCGACCCACACCCTGGGTTCGGAGCTGTCGGTGCCGGGCAGAGTTGGATCCGGGGGTGGGCGGATCCGATAGGTCGGCGCACCTCGGATCCGTCCCATCCCTTGAGTGCTTCGGGTACTTCGGACCCGACCTCTCGGAGCCGAGGGCCGAGCCTCGGGTCCAAGGGAGCTGGTGTGTCTTCGGCTCCGTCTAGGTCGGAGCACACCGGTCTCTCGGATCCGACGGGTTTGGCTCCGACTCCGGTCCGTGCGTCGGCTCTCTGGGCTTAGAGAAGCTGGCTCCCCCTCGGCCTTCGACGTAGTGGAAAGGGCGCTGTTGAGGACTACCGGACCCCCGGTCCCTGCCACGGCTCCACCCCGCACTCCCTTGCAGTTGGGCCAGGCTCCCAGGAGGGCTCCCCAAGATCACCCCCTGAAGACGTCTCATTTGGAGACATTATGGAGTTGTTAAGGATCGGGGGGGGGTGGTCTGACCCCAAGGCCTCCTCAGACGAGTCTGTGTTCTTGGAGGCATTCGAGGCGGGCCCATCTACCTCTTGGGTGTCCCCTCCTGCCGATCCTCTGGTGGACCTTATATCCACCAGAGCTTGGAAGGATCCGGACACCGTTGAGCCTGTACCCAAGTGTCCTGACCGTATCCTGGGCCCCCCGGCGGACCACACTCACTGGAGCAAAGGCCCACCAGTAGATGCCATGATGATGGCTGCAGCCACTAAGAGGGAGTTGGCCCAGGAGAGTCCCTCTATGCATCCTCCGGGCAAGGAGTCCCGCTCGATGGATCGCATTGGGAAGCGAGTTTTTAGTTCAGCAACCTTCTCTTTGAGAGTGCTGAACTACATGGCAAACGTCATCAGGATGCAGCGGGATCTGATTAAAGAATACGCTGCATCTCCCCCAGAGTCCATGTCGGGTGAGGACAGACAGGTGTACTCCACCCGTATGGCCACTCTTAGAGCAGTTTCCAATACGTCTATGCGGCTACTTTCTCACGCTACCGAGGGAGCCACTAGAGCCAGCGGAGCGGGCCTAGTCATGAGGCGGCAGGCCTGGCTCCGCCACTGTGATTTCGCAGAGCCCTTCAAGGCGACTTTCGCGAATGCCCCCTTTGATGGTTCTGCCTTGTTTGGCAAAACAGTTCGCGAAACGTTGGTCCAGAGCGAAGGACGGAAGACGCTGTCTGCCGTCAGAGTCCGCTTCTCAGCTCCCCAGAGGTCCTTCTCGAAGAACCAAAAGGGACAGAAGAAGATGTGGTTCCGGAAGTCGCAGCAGTCCCAACCTGCTCCGGATAACCAGTCCTTCCTTGGCAGAGGAGGACAGGGGGGTCGCCGTCCTAGAGGCAGAGGGGCTCCTAGAAACTTTGGGTCCAGAGAACCTTTCTCTGACAGACCCACGCAACAGCCCTGAAGGGTTGCCCGGCTGTCCGTCTCTGGAGGCAGTTGGGGGGCGTTTTTCGAGGCACCTGACTTCTTGGGAGTCAATCACATCAGACCGTTGGGTGCTTCGTGTGATATCCAGAGGTTATACCATTCCCCTGAGCAAAGTCCCCAGATCACGCAGCCTCCCAGATGTACCACCCGACCAAAGGGAGGCAGCAGCTATCGAAATCGGGCAGCTGCTAGAAAGAGCCATCCAGCGCGTCCCCCAAGATCAGACCGGATCAGGGTTTTACTCCAGGTTCTTCTTAATGCCAAAGAAAACGGGGGACTTAAGACCGATCTTAGACCTTTCCCTGCTGAACCTGTCAGTAACCAAGCAAAAGTTCCGGATGGTCACCCTACAATCTATACTCCCCCTCTTGCGGGAGAACGAGTGGATGTGCTCTATCGACCTCAAGGACGCGTACTACCACATTCGGATGGACAGACGGTCCAGGAGGTTCCTTCACTTCCGGCTGGGAGCCAGTCACTACCAGTTCAGGGTCCTCCCCTTCGGTCTCACCTCTGCCCCCAGGGTGTTCACCAAGGTACTAGCGGCCCACCTGAGACTCCAGGGATTACAGGTCTTTCCGTACCTGGACGACTGGCTCCTGACGGCATCATCAAGGCATCTCTACTGTGCTCAGCCAGGGACTATTTCCTTCTTATAGCCCCAAGGCTGGGCATCACCATAAACTGGGAGAAATCTTTACTGCACCCCACACAACTTATAGATTTCATAGGAGGAAGGTTAGACACAAGATCAATGCGGGCCTTCCTCACCCCAGACAGGCTTTCCAGCCTGAAGTGTCATATCACAGCAGTCCTGCAACCGTTTCCAACGGCAGCTACGGTCCTGAGGGCCCTGGGTTCAATGGCGGCAGCTATTCCACTACTTCTTCATGCTCGCTTACACATGCGGGTTCTTCAATGGACCCTACAGGTCCAGTGGTCCCCGCTATATTCCCCTCTCAACAGTCCGATAGCGGTCAGCAAGGCATGCAAGGACTCCCTGTTTTGGAGGCTCCAGTCTCCGGAGCCTCTAACAGGGAGACCCTTTTGTGCAGCATTCCCCCGAGCCACGGTGACCACAGACGCTTCTCGCCTCGGGTGGGGGGGGCATTCTGCGGGCAAGATTGTCCAAGACATGTGGAACTCCTCAGAGACCTCGTTGCATATAAATGTCCTGGAAATGAGGGTGGTGCTCCTAGCGTTGCAAGCACTTCACAGCCTTCTTCCTACGGGGACTATTGCGATCCAGACAGACAACATGTCGGTAGTCTGGTACATCAACAAGCAGGGAGGAACCAAGTCCTATCCCCTTTGTCGAGAGGCCATGAGAGTCTGGGAATGGGCAATTTCCACCAAACGCTTTCTTGTAGCAACGCACATTCCGGGAAAATCCAACATCCTTGCGGACAAGCTCAGTCGCACCATTCTTTCCCCGCACGAGTGGTCTCGCAATCCTCTGGTAGCGAAGAAGATTTTTGCCGTCTGGGGGCAACCCTGTTGCGATCTTTTTGCTTCTCACTCAAACGCCAAATGCGACAGTTTCTTCGCTCTGCTTCCCCCACCTGGGGAATCCCAGAGTGACGCTCTGGTGCATGCTTGGCCTCCCGGTCTCCTTTATGCCTATCCTCCACTACCTCTGATGCAGAGGCTCTTGCAGAAAGCCAACAGTTTGGGGAGCAGAATGATTCTCATTGCCCCGTTCTGGCCTCGTCAACCCTGGTTCCCTTATGTATGGTCTCACAAAGTGAATCCACCCTGGATTCTGGATCCGATCTCGGATCTCATCTCCCATCCTCTGGGACTTCCGGTCCCCAATCTACACACCCTGAAATTGGCAGCCTGGCTGCTCCAGTTCCATCCTTGATTAGGACTCCCGGTATCTCGTCACCTGTCAAGGCCATTTTAGTGGCGGCTCATAAACCTTCCACTAGGAAGGTTTATCGGAGCAAATGGAAAAGGTTCTCTATTTGGGCGGTCCAGAAAAGTATGGATCCTTTTTCAGCACCTATGTCTGCGGTTCTGGATTTCTTAACAGACCTCTTTCATCAAGGGGCTAGTTCTTCCACGGTAAAGGTGCAAATGGCAGCAATTTCCCATTATCATATGGGTCATGAGTCAGCTCCCCTCATGACTGCGAAACTTTGTAAGACCTTTCTTAAAGGAGTTTTTCTGTTGAGACCACCGGTCAAAGAAGCTGTACCACCTTGGGACCTAGCCTTAGTTCTATAGGCCCTTACTGCTCCTCCCTTTGAGCCTGCAGCTTCTGCAGAGTTAAAGTACCTTTCCTGGAAGACTGCTTTCTTGGTAGCCATCACATCAGCCAGAAGAGTGTCGGAACTTCAGGCTCTATGCATCAAACCGCCTTACCTCTCTTTCTTTCCCGATAGGGTGTGCCTCAGGACCAATCCATCCTTTCTTCCAAAAGTTTCTTCGGAATCTAATATTAATCAATCAATCAACTTACCTGTGTTTTTCCCCAATTATAAAAACAAAGGAGAATACAAGCTGCATTCTTTAGATGTTCATAGGCAGTTGCGATTTTACCTTCACAGAACAGCTGGTCATAGACAATCAGATCAGCTGTTCGTCTCCTTTGCTAAATTTGCTATGGGCAAAGCAGTTTCCAGTCACACTATCTAAATGGATTGCTAATTGTATTCTACAGGCTTATGACACTTCAGGTAGGCCTGCTCCTCAAAGGGTTACGGCTCACTCTACTAGGGCAGTTTCCATGTCAGCTGCGTTTAAGTCCTGAGTGCCATTGGATGATATATGCCCGGCTGCCACTTGGGCCTCGTCTCATACCTTCATTTCTCATTATAAGGTGGATGTTGCTTCCAGGGGAAGAGCATCCTTTGGCTCAGCGATGCTCCGGAACATCCTTCCATGACGGCCGCCCAAGATTTAGGTAGCTGGGGACTCTGTCCCACAGGTTGCAGACAAATGAAGTCTGCCTACTTCAAATTTAGAAGTTATGTACTCACCATAACGTTCCATCTGAGTAGGTGACTTCATTTGGATGCAACCATCCCCCCCCTCCATCCCCCTGACCTTTATACAACAAGAGTTTTGCATCTTTGTAGATACCTTTTTTGGTAATGTTATTTAGGCAAACTCAATCTGAGGTCATTTAGGGCTTGGCAGGGGATTATGGGTAGAGGGAGGAGCTAGGAGCTCGGAGCCTAAAGCTTTTGAAATGCCGGCTCGGATCCAAGGTCGGATCCAATACCCACAGGTTGCATCCAAATGAAGTCACCTACTCAGATGGAACGTTATGGTGAGTACATAACTTCTAATTCATAGGTAGGTACTACGCTATCGGCCTGTGTAAGCCTAACCAGCAAGGTTTCCTGGCTTTCGCCACCCAAGAAAGTTATTTTCCTATGCCCATGTCGAGCAGAGCCACAGAAGTAATCCCGGTGGTGAATTTCCTATTTCCTATCCACTCGTCAATTTTTTTTTTTTTTTTGAAGAGTGATAATGAGGAACTCTGCTTGACATAGATAGGTAGCTTGTTCCAGACTATGCAAAGTCTCTGGGACAGGAATATATTCCCTCCAGCATGTTCTGTTTATTATGGTGACAAGGTTTAGGTCCCTAGAATGGGCATCTCAGAGGGATTGGGATTTCTTAAGGTGTAGCATGTCCAACAGCTCTGGGTTTGACATAGCTTTGTATGTTAGGCAGACATCACCTCTGAATAGGCAATATGCTACGGAGTAAAGCTGGAGTTTTTTGAAACTATCAGGATAGGGCATCTGTTTGTGTCCTGTAATCCTCTTTGTGAGGTACTTCTGAGGCCTTTCCAGCTGTTGATGTCTTGTGAGGTACATTCCAAAAGGGATATTGTACTCAATAATGGGTCTGAGAGCCAAGTAAAGGGGAATAATGATCTCTCTTTCTGGATGAGAACCCTTTTGTGATGAGGTGTACCACATAGAAGGATTTTCTGACTACTGTGGCAATGTGATTATCAAAGGAGAGACTACTGTCCACCTGTGTCCCAAGGTCTCTTATCACACCTTCTGCGTTAAGTGGACTGCCTCCTATGTGGTAATTCATGGGTACAGAGTTTTTTTTCCAAAGGAGATGACAATGCACTTTTTTGCTTTGAGCTTGAGGCCATGGCTCTGACATCAGGCATCTGTCTCCTTGAGGCCCTTCTGCAGGATGTCCACGTCATTAGGGGACTCTACTATGGCACCTAATTTGCAGTCGTCTGTGAACTTTATCAGCCAGATAGCCTCTGTGTTAGCCCGTACTTCAGAGAAGTAAATACCAAACAAGAGATGACCCAGGTCTAAACCCTGTGGCACTCCACTTGTCACTGGTTTGAAGTCAGATTTGGAGTCTGCAACTTTTACAGTGTGGGTTCTGTCAGTGAGCCAGTTGGCGACGTATCTTGTGACATAAGGATTTATACCCAATTTAGTGAGTTTATCTATAATTCCAGAATGGGAGATGGTGTCGAAAGCCTTGGCAAGGTCAAGATAGGCAGTGTGAACTGCCTTGCCCTCGTCTACGGCTTTGGTGACTGTTTCATATAAGTTGATCGGGTTTAGGAGGCATGATCTGCCCTTCACAAACCTGAACTAGGTGGGGTCCAGTGTTTGGAGGTTACCATTGTCTTTTGAGTTCCATGATGATACGTTCCATGGCCTTGCAGACCAGGCTTGTCAGGCTAATAGGGCAATAGTTCCCGGGGTCCGTGGTGGCTCCCCCTTTGTGGAGTGGTATAACTATTGCTGTGCGCCACTCAGTGGGTACAAAGCCTGACATGAGGCTATGATTGAACATGGTGCTTAGGTGGGGAGCCAGTTCATTCTGTAGTTCATGTAGAACACAGCCTGGAATGTTGTCCAGTCCCATGGATGCTGTGTTTTTGGCTTTGGAGAGTGCAGTCTTTACCCGCACAGTTGTGATTGCAGGAGCTCTGCATTCTTCCGGTATAGCTATGGGCCCTGTAGGGGATGCGAGGGGGCGAACGTTAGCACTGAACCTATCACCTAGCATGTTGGCTATATCAGTTGGTTCTGTGATTTTCGTGTCATTGTGCTGTAACGCAGAGCAGATGTGGGTGTTGCCGTTAAGATTCTTGACAATAGCTATAGAATGCTTTGTGGTTGTCCTTGGAATCAGTGGCAATCTTATTTTCGTAGCTAGCTTTGGAGGATTTTATGAGGGATCTTCGCTTCTTACTGAGGCTGATTAGGGAGCTCCTTCACTCATGGGATTTTACTGTCTTTTGCAACAGTTTCTTCCTTCGGTTGAAGAGTTTGTTTATAGCAGGTGACCACCAGGTTGGCTTCCTTTTTTTTTGAGGATAGCATCTTGGTTCTGTTGAGGATAGCACGATCCATGCACTCGTAAGTGCTTATAGAGTACATTTGTGTAGAATTAAGTAATCATAACTGAATTGTCCATCAGCATGGGTGTCATGAAGTTTGCCACTTCTGTCTTAAGTAGCATGAAGTTGGCTTTGGAGAAATTTCTTACCGTGGATTCCTTGATAGGGAGTTGGAGGTGGGATGTGGATATCTGCGTTGATTAGCTTATGGTCGGATCTGACCGAGGAGTTGACTTCAGGTGTGGAACACCAGTCACCCATGTTCGGAATGACTAGGTCTAGGATAGTGTTGCCCCTGGTTGGGGTGTGGATAAGTTGATCCAGGGCAATGGAATTTATGAATTCTAGAAAGCGTTGAGCGAAGAAGTTGGTACAAGAGTAGTTTTCCCAGTTAATGGTGGGGTAGTTAAAATCTCCAATTGTTAGGGTGTTTGGTTGAACTCTAATATTTTCAAGTATATCAAGAAAAGAGGAGTGGGAATCCTGGGGCATGATAGGGAATCTGTAGCAAGCTACAATTTGGATTGCAGATGTTCTTCGTCTCACATTGCTGCAGTCATAACCTGTGGGTAGTCCGCTGTCCTCGGTCGGCCCGAATACCAAAGAGTTAGGCTGGCGTCGGTCATGGTCGCCCAGATCTGACGTCAGTACGTAATAGTACTTAAGCGCATGACCGACGCCATATCCTCAGTCTTTCTTGCCGCGTGGTCCGAAGCAGAAGCAGTGTTTGCAAGTGCCGTTCGGCGTTCTGAAATTTTCATTTATCGAGTTTCAGACCGAAGACCAAGTTGGGCTAAGTACCCCGTTGGGGAAATTTTTGTCTTTTCTTGCCTCAGTTATCTGGATGTCAGAAAAGGTTAATAATTGTATTTCTTGTGGGAAACAGATACCTCATAGGGACTGTCATTCTCTCTGTATTCCTTGTTTGGGGCCTGAACACGACGTAGTCGGGTGTCGCTTTTGTGCTAGATTTAATAAGCGCACCATTAAACGAAGATTAGACTGTGCCAGGCTTGTTTTCGGTAAGCGGTGTAACTATAACATGCCGTTGGATCCTCCGACGCCCGCTACCGCTAAAAAACGTAAAGATAAATCTTTGAGGTCTAAACCGGATGAGTCGTCCGTTACGGACGCCGGTTCTATGGAACCTCCGGTTGAACCTGTGGATCCGGCCGAGGCCTTGGCTGAATCCCAGGGGGAACCTTTACTTTTGCAGGAGTTGGCTTCTCAGGAGTTAGGCCAGGCCGAGGGTGCTTCTCAGGTATCTGTAGTCCCATCCTTACAAAAGGTTATTAGGCCTTCTACCTCAGTGGCTAAAGGCCATGCTAAGGCTAAACCTTGTCTTACTGGCCCTGGCCATAGTCCTAGCTCTTCAGCCTCTGTTCCTAAAAAACATATGTTGAAAATGGCAGAGGACTTGATTACTTTGATCAGGGGTTCTATGCCCCCCCCCAGAGAAGAGGCCTAGGGTGGAGGCAGATTTAGAGGGAATGGAGCATTCTTCAGACTACTCTGAGTCCTCAGCTGAAGATATTCAGGATTTCCCTCCCTATTCAGATTCGAATGCAGAGGATTCCTGTCCTTCTGCTTCTCCTCCAGAGGATTTTTCCTTTTCTGAAGCTTTACATTCCATGAGGGAACATTTCAAGTGGGAAGGTCAGGATTTTTCAGATTCTCGCAAAAGGCTTAGGGAATTTTTGTTTTTGCCACAACATAGGCCTTTGGCTATTCCCCCTGTCTTAGATGTTGTTCAGGATGTTTTTTCTGAAGCTTCCCTTAATCCTGATTCTTTACCCCCTGCTCCTGTCAAGCCAGACAGATATTACAGAGTTCCAGAAGCACATAAATATTTGTACAAGAGTCCTAGAGCTGACCCGGAAACTATTATTTAAGGGCCGAAGGGTGTCAGGGCTTCTGTGGTTAAGAATCCAGTTCCTTTGGATAAAGATTCTAGAGCGTTGGATAGGTGGGGGAAAAAAGTGTACACCTCCTCTACGTTAGCTATGAGGGCTTTAAATTGCCAGTTTCATATGCTGAAGTATCAGAACTTTTTGTTAGGCCAATTGAAAGCTAAGGTGGATGCTTTAATCTGAGAGTATAGAGTGTAAGGAATTGCAGGAGTTTGTTCATGCATCACATCAAGTTGGAAAGCATTCCTTGCAGTGTGGTTTCGATGCTCTTCAGGCTTCATCCAGGGTGGCTGCTACAGGTTCAGTTATTCGTAGACATGCCTGGCTTAAAGATCAAAATTTGTCAGAGCATGTTAAAGCTCAGATTTTGGATGCTCCTCTTCAATCAGAAGTTCTTTTTGGTTCTCCTGTGGAGTCAGTTTTGAAAAAGATGGAAGATAAGGCTAAGTCTATGCAGACGGTCAAGGAGTTTTTGCAGGTGCAGCCCCCTAAATTTAGCAGGAATTGGCCTGCTAGAGGATGGTCCTACCCTTCTTCGGATTATCAGTCTAAAGGCAGGTCTAGACGTGGTAGAGGCAGGGCTCACGCTCAGGGTTCTTTCAGACCTAGGAATTGGAGTTCTCCTGCACAGTCTTCTGGTGAGGGCAGGGGTCAGCCCTTTCGTAAACAGACCCAATGACTTGTATCTTCAGCTGCCAGATCCTTCTTTTCTGGCAGCTCCTCTAGGAGGAAAGTTGACACTTTTCAAACAAAACTGGCATTTGGTCACCCAGGACAAATGGGTGTTGGAAATAATAAATCAAGGTTACAAGTTTTATTTTCACACTTTTCCTCCTTTCAAAGGCATGCCGGATGTGCCTCCTCAGCAAAGGCGGGAGGCTCAGGAGCAAATTTCTTTGCTTTTGCAGATGGGGGCCACCCAGGTGGTACCTCCGTCAGAAGTAGGCCTAGGGTTTTATTCCCGTCTTTTCCTAGTGCCAAAGAAAGGAAACACTTGGAGGCCAATTCTGGATTTGTCCATTCTCAATACCTACCTAGACATTCCAAAGTTCAAGATGTTAACATTACAACAACTTCTACCTATGCTAGGCAAAGATCACTGGATGGTAACCCTGGATCTCAAAGAGGCCTATCTTCACATTCCTATCAGGCCCAGCTGCAGAAGATTCCTGCGATTTCGGGCTGGTACTTCTCATTATCAGTTCTCTGCATTGCCCTTTGGTTTGTCTACTGCGCCCAGGGTGTTCACAAAAGTTCTGGCTCCTGTAATTGCTTTCTTCAGACAGAGGGGAATCCAAATTTATCCTTATCTGGACGATTGCCTGATTCTTGCTCAAGACAAAGACAAGCTACTTCAACATCTACAGTATGTAATGGCAGTTTTAAGGTGCCTAGGGTATTCTGTGAACGAAATAAAGTCCAGTCTAGTGCCCTCTCAGGACATGTGCTTTCTGGGTGTGAGACTGAATACAGCTTCTCAGATGGCATTTCTGACCCCGGACAAACAAAGAACTCTTCATCTATACTTCCAGCGGTTATCAGTACTGTCCAGGCTGTCTGCAAGGACAGTCCTTCAAGCCTTGGGGTTCATGGCATCTTGCATTCTAGTACTTCCCAATGCCAAACTGCATATGAGGAAGCTACAATGGTATCTCAAAAGTGTATGGACTCAACACTGCCACAATTTGGACACTGTCATTCGGATAATACCTTGCATCCAGAAGGAATTCTTGTGGTGGGCTCAGGAATGTCACCTAAACAAGGGACTCTGTGACCCGACAAGAGGCGAGTCAGATCATAACGACGGATGCCTCGGACTTGGCTTGGGGAGCACACTTCAATGGGAAATGGATTCAAGACACGTGGCCTCACAGACTACTACATTTGCATATCAACATGAAGGAGATGTTAGCAGTCCAACTTGCCCTGCTGGCCTTCAAGGACCTACTTCAGCCAGGACAGGTGTTGATTCGAACAGACAACACAACAGTCATGTGGTACATCAACAAGCAGGGGGGAACCCATTCTTACCCTCTCTGCAGACAAGCAATGATATTGTGGGAGACTGCTCTGAGTTTGCACATCAATCTTCAAGCACTGTTTCTGCCAGGAACACAGAACTCCCTAGCAGATGGATTGAGCAGACAAATTGTGGATCCGCACGAGTGGAAATTGGATCCTCAGGTATTCCAACAGTTGACAGTGGCTTGGGGAACTCCAGACATAGATCTGTTCGCTTCTCCACTCAATTTCCAACTGCCAAAATTTTGCACAAAGATGTTTCACCCAAAAGCTTGGAAAGTGGATGCTCTATCTTTCAGTTGGAACAACCTTCACGTCTATGCTTTCCCTCCTCTGCCTCTCCTTCCCAAGGTACTCTTGAAAGTCAGGCGGGACAAGCCTTGCATGATTCTAATAGCACCAGATTGGCCACATCAACACTGGTATCCTCTGCTGAGGAGTTTAATTCAGGAGCCTCCTTGGCCTTTGCCACAGATTTCTCACTTGTTGTCCCAGTCAAGCAATCATTTTCTAAATGTCAGGGTGCAGTCCCTGCATCTAACAGCCTGGCGTATTCTGTTTTAGAGCCTGTGGGGTCTCAGCTTCCTCGACAGGTATTGGATGTCATTTTGGAAGCCAGGCAGCCTAGTACTAGAAAAGTTTATGCTGATAAATGGAGGAGATTTTTTTCTTTGGAGCACAGCAAAGGGCTTTGATGTCTCAGTACCTAATTTGAATTTTACACTACAGTACCTTACTGAATTACTAGACAAGGGTTTGTCATTTTCCTCTGTGAAGGTTCATGCTGCAGCCATTTCTGCTCACTATGATTGTGACCCTCCTTTATTTTCTCACCCTTTGTTTAAGCAATTTCTTAGAGGGGCAAAAAATATAAGACCCCCACGTAGAGCTCCTGCTCCTTCCTGGGATCTCAATTTTGTGTTGGAGAAGCTTACTTTACCTCCTTTTGAACCTGCAGCTACGTCTGAGTTGAAGTTTTTGTCTTGGAAGACTGCTTTTTTGTTGGCCATTACTTCTGCTAGGAGGGTATCTGAATTGCAGGCACTCATGGCAGTTGAACCCTTTCTGATATTCCATAAGGATAGGGTGTCTTTGCGTACTAACCCTACTTTTATGCCTAAAGTGATTTCTAATGTGGCCCTGAACCAGTCTATTCATTTGCCTACTTTTTATGCTGATCCCCAAAATAAGGGGGAAAAAGTCTTACATTCTTTGGACATTCACAGGCAGCTACGATTGCTGCAGTCCTATTTTCCCTCCCTCCCTCCTTCCCCTCTATAGTTTGGGGTTGCTGCCTTTTCTTTGGGATAATTTTTATTTTCTCACTGGTGATTGTTGGGTATTTACTATTTTGGCTCTGGCCTTTCCTTTTTTAGGCCTTCTGACATCTGGGGCAAGAAAGACTGAGGATATGGCTTCGGTCATGCGCTTAAGTACTATTACGTACTGACGTCAGATCTGGGCGACCATGACCGCCAGCCTAACTCTTTGGTATTCGGGCCGACCGAGGACAGCGGACTACCCACAGGTTATGACTGCAGCAATGTGGATCCTCGAACATCTACATTTATGGTAGGTACAAAACTGTACTTTTTGCCCAGGGTTATTTCACTTGGATAATTTTGGATCCATTACGTTGGGCAGCTAGCCTAGAGGTGTGGATATCCTTGATGAATATGGACACACCTCCGCCTTTGGTGCTCAGGTTCAGGTTAGATGGCTGAAAGGTATGGTATGTGTTATAGCCTGGTAATGCAGGGATGCTCTCTGGAGCCTTGAACCAGGTTTCAGTTACTGCACAGATGTCTATGTTCTCCATTTTGAGTGCCTCAAGTGAGTGCATTTTGAGGTTTAGACTTCTAGCGTTGAGTAGCATTACCTTCCGTTTTTGCTTGCCTGTACTTGTTACAGTGGTGGATTTGTCATTTGAACCTTGCCTAAAAAAGGCACTATAGGAGCGACAAGAGTCTTGGCCAGAATCTGGAATCCCAGGGGTGACAGGTGTAAGACCATCTCTGGCAAAGCATCGTGGCTTGTCGACCATGTCATCCCAGGCAGATACTGGATCCCCTTAGAATGACACCAGAAGCTTAGCCAATTGCTGAAGTCAAATAATTTTGTCCTTGCACTGCGGTATAATTTTGGGTGAAGGTAGGATGCTACTCTGGGCTAAGATCATACCTGCCTTGATTACATGATCGGAGAGCTCTTCCATGTCCCTTTTCATGTAGTCCGGGGAGGTACGTCTCGGGTCATTCACACCAGCATGGACAATGACAGAGTCATATTTGTACTTGTGGAGTGACCCGAGTGCATGTGTTGTGTGGCAGTTCCTGGCACCTGGCAGGCAGCTGACAGTAACCTTCTCCTTGTCTAGTCTTGAGTGGAATATCAGTGTGCCTGACTATAGAGTCACCTATGACTAATGTGTTTGGTACGTTGTTTTGCCTTATGGGCTGTGGTTGAGTGGCACACAATCTGTGGGTTGTTTGTCTTTTGGGTTGTGTTGAGGGGCGGAGGTTGCCTGCATTTCTGCTTTGGAGGTCTCCGTTGCTTGGGCAGATTATTATTGAGAGCCTCCGCAAATGTTTTTGTGTTTAAGCTTGGGTTTTGGTGCTGTAGGTTTAGTGAGTCTATGTGATGTGTGGTATGGTGCAAGTCTTAACCTTCTCTTGACTGACTAGTTCAGTCCTGGTTGGAGAGAGCTTTGCCTTCAGTTTGACTAGATAAATGCATCTCTCACAGGTTGTAGTGTTGGGTGGTAGGAGGAGAGGGTTGTCTGTGTACATGAGGCAATATTACTACATTGCCCCAAGATGCCCAGATTCATCAGGTAGACAGGAGAAAACATTGGAAGCTGACCCTTGGACATGCCCGAATAAACAACTATCTTCCTTTAGACAAGTGAGGAAAGTAGGTACAAGAGTTGTTTTCCTCTAGGCAAAAGAGGAAAGTAAGTACAAAACTGTTTTCCTCTAGATAATGAGGAAGGTTGAGTGCTGTAATAATTTGTAGCTGTTTAGTATTTACAAGTTCTGAGCAGCTGCTGAGCTCAAAGAAGCTGATTCAAGTGCTAAAACTAAGAAACTGGCTAGTTCTAAGGGAAAAATATTTTAACCCTAGTTAAATGGCACTGCATGATGTGCAAAACCGCGCAAACACAGGTTTTTAAACAGAAAGATGACGGATAGAAATAGCCCAAAATGGCCAATAAAACTACAATTTGAGCTGAAACCACTCCTCCAGCAACAGATAAGCTGTTCCAAAGCTCGCCACTCTCACTGATGAACGGAGAAGCTTCCCTCTATCTTAGAAAGGTCTGGGCAACACAGGAACTTACAAACAGCCCAGAATTCAGCAAACTCTGAAAACCAGACTTTACTAGATTTAGAAAGGTGGAAAACGAGTAGAGGGATATGATTTTTTTTTTTACGTTAAAGCAAATACAGCACTAAAAACATTTTTAACACAGAAAATAGACTATCGCACTTGAGTGTGTAGCCCTTTGCAGTTAGATGAAAAACACTAAAAAAAGATACTTTAAACTGCAAACAGTATTTTATTTCAAAAAACAGTTCAGGTAAGTAGCAAAGTTAATAAAAAAGCAGTCGGAACATTGCAGCTAGCAAAAACAGCGTAATAAACAAAACAGAGGTACTTAATCCACTCAGTCTCCTTTTCTCTCTCTGCTGCTGTAGGACTCTGCAGGACACCCAGGCAGGCTCTTGCTGAGGTAATACAAGCTCAAAAACTGTGCAAACAGTGGTTTTTAAACCGTTAATTTATATGGAAGTGGGTAATGGAATAATTATATTTTAATTTGATGCTGTTATATAAAGAATGTTCTTTGTTACCATTACATTCTGTAAAGCCTGGTGTGCCGAGGCGCTAAGAGAATTGGTTCACTAAAGCTTATTTGGATATTTGGGATTTTGGCCATTTGTTCCTGTCATTGTGATATTCTGGTTCTCTTTTGGTGGTTGTTGCAGTTTTTGGTATATCGGCAGTGATCTAATTTCCATCTGCTGAAAATATTTCATGAAGCTACTAGCATGGATGCTAGCCAGAGATCTATGGATAATTTTATTGTTCCCACTAATGATCACCTGAATCCTAGTGGCAGGACATATAAAATTATTGGAGAAAATAGAGGATGAAAGAAGGAAAAGGGACAATAACCCCTTTGTGTCAGTAGGCCAGTATTTTTTATCTATAGTTTCAGCTGAAACTCAAAAACGTCTGAAACACCTCGAAAGACTAATTTTTAAAGAAACATCAGTCTTAGCATACAGAGCCTTCAGTGGCATGTTGAGCTTGATGTCACACTAAGGGGTTTGAGAGCAGTTAAAAATCATTCCACCCCCCATTTGACTTGTCAAATGAAGATGAAAGATTCTAGGCCAGGTGGTAACTGCTGCCCACTGATGCTCTAGTGAGTGGGGTCAATATTTTGATAGAACAGGACTTTAGCAAGCTGGAAAAAAATTAAAGGACAGATAGTTTGTTTGCTCAGCTGTTACTCTCAACTTGGTACTAGCTGCCTGGATGTATTCTTTAATGAAGTTAAGAAAAGTTTTGAGGCAGTTTGGGGAAAACATTGTTGGGAGGAAGAAGGTTACGCTACGGAGAGACTTGCATTGATTATGATAACAAGCGCACTTTTACAAAAACAATCAATCAGAACAATTCTCAATGCCATGTGAGGTTAAAGAATCAAGAAGTAACTGGGCGAAAAGAGAGTTCATCTTTTGTTTCTTCTGAAGGGACTGGTACGTCTACAGATTGGGAGAATGAAGATGATGAATATCTACCCTTGCCTCTAGCTAGAAATCCTGAACATTTACAAAGAACTTTTTAGGACCAAAATACAGGTGAGGGCTGATTTAATAACTAGAAAACCCCAAAGGGAGAATAACGCTGGCATTGGGACTTCAAGAGAAGACAAAATAAGTATAGTAAAAAAGGCAAATGGTACTATTGTATTTTGTAGTAGTCGTGGATTAGAATCCAATTACGTGAGTAATTTATCAGGTTATAGATTTACAAATGAGAAATTATCTGTTCTTAATTGTGGTCTCAAATTTGTGCCAACTGTCTTGTGCCTTTATGAAATTAAGGGTGATATTTTCAGTTTTGTGAGGAAGATGTATTTAAAATATATTTCTAATACACTTGTGAATGGAAATGTGTATGTTTCCAATTCTAGTGATAATCAGATGAAAGTTTTTTCTCGTGTGACTCTGAAGTTAGTGATGTGAAGTTGTTCAATCTCTCTTTTCATTCTTCACTGATGGGTTTGGAGCCGATCCTCTGCTCTGACACGGCCGTTTAGCAAAGCTCAAAGATTACAAGTAGCTTGAGACGAAGCCCCTTATCCCATGATGCGCTGCTGGAATTACCACCGATCTAGTTTGCCGCGGCACTGATCTCTTGGATTCCAGTGTTGCTCGAGACTTTTTGTGGGATTTTCTGCATATTTGCAAGTTTTCTTCATTTTATATATATATATATATATATATATATATATATATATATATATATGTGTGTGTGTGTTTATATATATATATATATATATATATATATATATATATATATATATATATGTATATATATATATATATGTATATATATATATATATGTATATATATATATATATATATATATATATATATATATATATTCTTAGATATAGTTCAACTGTTTAGAAGTGTTCCCCTTTCCCTTTTATAGCCTTTGCTTCTAGCCTCGTTATTTGTGACTTTTTGCTTCTTGGCCTTGGCCTGTAGTAGTGTAGACTAGTTAGGAGTTTATATTAATATTCTATATTGTATTTTTATATATATCTAGAGTGGCCCCTTTGGGCTTTTGTTTGTGATAGTCGATAGTTCCTCATAGTTAGTTTCTGTATATAGATGATATGCCTAAAGATAAGGAAAAACTTCCGAAGTCTGGTTTTAAAAAATGCCCAGACTGCGGACAAAAAAAATGTCTAACAAATGCACATGTTCAGTGCGTTTGTTTGGGTAAGGTGCACCTTCAGGAGCCCTGAAGGTATCTGTCACTCCTTTTCTACTAGGGTACTGGCTGAGAGGAAGAGAAAACTTATAGATCGAGGTATCCTTAACCACCCCTTTGTAAAAGCATTGTCTGACCAGGATGGGGCCAGCAAATCTTCAAATTCTTCCTCGGAGTCTAAGGCAAAAAAATAAAAATAAAAAAAAGTGGAATGTACTGTGACTTTGGCTCCACAGCCTTTGGAGCTGACAGTCTATTCTTTTCGGAGCCGGGACTCCGGCTTGGAACCGGTCTCCAAGACTCCCTCTTCTCCAGTCGGTACCATTGGTGCTTTCTTCCAGGTCCTCTGTTAGCCTTTCAGATTCGGATGTGGATCAACTGGTACAGAAGCTATTAATGGCACCAGGCCTAGCTAAATTGCTGTCGGCTCCGACCCGGGTGTTGGAACCGAAGACCACACTCCCTGAATTGACTACTACTCTTCTGAGCTATACCGGTCCTTCGGAACCGGAGGAGGCCGACTTGATTGTAGAACCCTTGGAGCCAACGGCTGTTCCAGTGTCATCGGCTCCATCTGCTCTGACGTCCTCTGTGCCAACTGGGGACTCTAGGAGCCGACGCTCCCCTGTCGGATCTGGGGAGGATAGTCGCACTGACTTGTCGATGCCGACTGTTCCTCTCGGGGCTTCGGCTCGGTGAGCTCTGCTCCTACCTCTGGCTTGGTGCCCACAGCATCAGTGCGGGAGGAGATTGAGGTCCCTTCGGGTCCGTCGACTCCTCCTCATCGGGGCCTTGATGCTTTCAAAGCCATGAGGTGAGTGTTGTCTCCAAAGACTTCCTCGTCGCCAGGCTTGGCCTCTTCTTTCCTCAAAGTGCTTCTGTTCGCTTCTGCTACTATCAGTCACCCCAAGGGTAGAGACCCAGAGCCTCAGCTAGCCCCATTGGGCACCCCCTGCTTTTCTGAGACTTCCCCAGAAGTTCCCACTGAGGAAGTCCCCAGAAAGAGGCTGTGCAAGAGGAGGCACTTGGACTCCTCACAGGAGTCCTTGACATCTGACACCGACTTGGATGAGTCAGAAGGGTCCCCTTGATCCCCCTCTGAGGACATCTCCTTTGCGGAGATACTTGAGATCCTTAGGCAGAGGGGTGATTGGCAGTCCAAAAGCCCTACTGAGGATGTTGGTTCTTCTGAAGGCTTTCGGGTCTCAACCTTCCACCTCCTGGGTATCTCCACCCTACGATGAGCTTATGCAGTTGGTCTCTCGTAGGGCATGGGAGTCGCCGGAGTCCATGGTGCCTGTCCCTCGGAGGCCTAATAAATTTATTTTTGCCTCCGTGGATAAATCCTTTCTGTCTAAAGGAGTTCCTGTTGATGCCATGGTGGTGGTGGCAGCCACAATGAAGGAATTGTCGGAAACTTCTGCGTCTATCCATTCTCCTAACAGATTTTCCAGGATCATGGATAGATATGGGAAATGCATGTTCAGTTCAGCGACTTTCACTCTTCGATCACTGAACTATCTGACCCATTTCACCAGACTGCAAAGAGATCTCCTTAAGGAGCTGGGAGATTCTCTTCAGGTTGCTGTAGCTGCAGGCGTCTCTGACAAAATTTCTGCCAGCTGGCTGCCCTTAATTCCATTGTGAACTCGTCCATGCGTCTCATATCATATGCAGCTGATGGTTCGAGTAGGGCTGCAGGTACAGGGATTGCTCTTCGCAGGCATGACTGGATGCGCCTCTGTTCCTTTGCGGAGCCTTTCAAGTCTTCATTCGTAAACACCCCGTTTGATGGCTCATCCTTGTTTGGGCCAAAGGTAAAGGAAACATTGACCAGGTGTGAACAGGAAGGAAAGACAGTCTGCCATCGGAGTCTGTTTTTCCACCCCTACTCGGCCTTATCCCAAAGGCCAAAGGGAGGGAAAATGTGGTTCCTGAAAGTCCAAGGAGCCTTTCAGGACACACGTGGAGAACCTCCCTCCAGGGGCAGAGGAGGGGGTAATAATGGAAGACGCCGCCCTTGCAGCAGAGGGGGTCTGGAACACCAGGGTGACAGGGATCACTTCTCTGGCCAACCCTACCAGCGCTCCTGAGAGGAGGCCCGACTGTCCTGCTCTGGAGGCGGTCGGGGGTCACTTATCTTTGTACCCAGAAGCCCGGCTAGATATTACATATGACAGATGGGTACAAAGCATCATTTCCAGAGGGTATTTCATACCGTTCTTCACTCCATCCATTCCCATCAAGAGAATCCCAGACGTTCCACCCAGTTGCAGGGAACAAGCAACCACAGAGGTCTGCAAGTTGCTAGAAAAAAGTCATCCAGCCAGTCCCAGCAGACCAAACCGCATTCAGAACTTACTCAAGATTTTTTTTTGGCTCCAAAGAAAACAGGGGACTGGAGACCCATTTTGGACCTCAGCAGACTGAACCAATTTGTGAAAAAACAGACGTTTCGGATGCTCATGCTTCAGTCCTTACTTCCTTTTTTAGGGAAGGACAGTTGGATGTACTCTATCGATCACAAGGATGCGTGCTATCACATAAAAATTGCCAGACCATCCAGAGATCTGCGTTTACACCTGGAAGCCAGTCACTACCAATTTTGAGCCCTGCCCTTTGGTCTCACTACTGCCCCCAGAGTGTTTACCAAATGTATGGCAGTGATCACGGCTCATCTGAGGCATCTAGGATTCCAGGTGTTTCCATACCTAGACGATTGGGTCCTTACCTCCACCACCAGGCATCAACTGATTCAGGTAACAGAATCCACTGTGACACTCTGCAACCACTTAGGCATTACGGTCAACTTCAAAAAGTCTGCCTTGTCGCATTCTCAGCATATTGTCTTTATAGGGGCAGATTTAGACACTTCAACCACCACTTTACATCTTCCAGTAGAAAGGGTATCAATTCTTCGCAAAGCATCACTTCATTGGTGTCAAAGAACAGAGCTCCAGCCGCAGAGGTCTTGAAAGTACTAGGTTTGATGGCGGCAGCAATTTTAGCCATTCCATTGGCGAGGATGCATATTCGGATTCTTCAGTGGCTTCTATTCACTCAGTGGTCTTACCAGGAATTGCCAATGAACCATATGATTCTGATTACAAACTCTTGCAAGAGAGATCTTCAGTGGTGGTTGACGTCTCTACATGTCACAATAGGGCGTCCCTTTGTACTCCCCCCTCCAGTAGCCACTGTGCCACGGACGCTTCCCTGAAAGGTGGGGGGGGGGGCATTTTCACATTTTCAGGGAAAGACTGCCCAAGGCACATGGATGGATCAAGAGTCACATTTGCATATCAGTGTCCCAGAGATGAGAGTGATACTTCTGGCGTTGCAGTAGTTTCAGGACTCTTTTCCTCTAGGGACAATTGATGTACAGACAGACCACATGTCAGTCGTCTGGAATTTGAACAAAGAGGGTGGGACCAAGTCTTACCCTCTTTGCCAAGAAGCCCACAGAGTTTGGCAGTGGGCTGTGTCATCCCAGATGTTCATCGTGTTACACTGCTGCAGTCATTACACTTGGGTTATCCTGCCGTCAGGCGGTTCCCCAGTCGGCCTGAGTTCCAAAGTCTTGGTCCGGCGTCGGTTGCTGTCGCCTCCTCCCTGACGTCAATGCGACAGGGGTATATAAGATGCAGCCAATGCCATTTTCTTCAGTCTTTCTTGCCACGCGGTGCCCGAAGCAGAAGCAGTTCGCAAGTGCCAGTCGGCCAGCTCCTGAGATTTTCATTCCAAATCCAGAACCGAAGTCTTCTACAAAGCCAAGTACCCCGTTGGGAAACTTTTTCTTGCCTCAGACCGATGTCAGTAAAAGTTAATAACTGTATTTCTTGTGGAAAGCAAATACCTCATAAGGATTCTCTCCTATTGTATTCCATGCCTAGGCCCAGACCACGACATCACTGTTTGTCGGTTTTGTGCTAGGTTTAGCAAGCGCACTATTAAACATCGGTTTGATTTTGCCCGACATTATTTTGGCAGAAATTTCAATTACACCATGCCGTCGGAACATCCGACGACCGGATTACATAAAAAGCGCAAAGACAAGGACAGGCATCCGAGGCCCAAAACTGACTATGAGTCCTCTTCTAGGCCGGTCTCCGGTTTTCAGTGAGGCGCCTACGCAGCCCCTGACGACCGCTTACACAGAACACAGACCACCTCCGACTCCCACGTGGAGCTGGCTGGGCCTTCGGACGCTCTGTTTTCAGCCTACCAAAACTAGCCCTTCTGAGGGAACCGAAGTAGCTGAGCAATCCACAGCCTCAGAGGGTGTCTTCAGACCTACTCAGTTAACCATTAAATCCTCTCCTAAGTAAAAGGCCCCCTTAAAAACAAAGAAACAGATACAGCATTCTTCCTTGCCTAAGAAACAAATGCTCAAAATGGCCGAAGACCTAATCACCCTGATCAGGGGGTCCCATCCCCCTCCTGATAAAAGGCCCCGACAGAATGCAGACTACGAATCTTCCGACCAGGTGTCCATTTCTTCAGATTCATCCTCAGACCTAGGGTATTCCTTACCCCCTTATGAGGATTCTGATGCTGAAGAATCAATTCCATCAGCCTCTCCGCCTGAGGACTACTCCTTTGGGGGGACCTTACATACCATGAGGGAGCATTTCCATTGGGAAGGCCAGGATTACTCAGAATCCAAGAAAAGGCTCAGAGACTTCCTTTAATTGCCTCAACACAGACCCCTTGCTATTCCGCCAGTGTTGGATATTGTGGATAGTGTGTACACTGAATCCAGCTTAAACCCTGACTCCTTACCTCCAGCCCCAGTTAAACCTGATAGATATTACAGAGTCCCTGACTCTCACAAATTTCTGTATAAAAGCCCTGTTGCTGACCCTGCAACTATTTCTCAGGGACCCAAAGGGATTAAGGCCTCATCAGCAAAAAACCCAGTTCCCTCTGACAGAGATGCCAGAGCATTAGACAGATGGGGAAAGAAAGTATATACGTCTGCAACTTTAGCAGTGAGAGCCTTAAATTGCCAGCTTCACATGCTAAAATATCAGCAGTTGTTGTCTCAGTTGAAACAAAAGATGCTTCCAGATGCAGATCCTCTTAATTTTAAAGAAATGCAAGATTTATTGCATGCAGCTGATCAAGTGGGAAAACATACTTTGCAATGTGGGTTTGATTCCTTAGAGGCCTCCTGTAGAGCAGCAGTTACAGGCTTTGTCATTAGAAGGCATGCTTGGTTAAAAGAACATACATTACCAGATCATGTTAAGGCAAAATTATTGGATGCACCTTTGCAGCGGGATGTGTTGTTTGGAGTTAAGGCAGAGGAGGTATTAAAGAAGATGGAGGATAAGGCAAAATCTATGCAAACAGTGAAGGATTTCTTACAGGTTCAGCTTCCTCGTTTTAGCAGAAATTGGCCAACAAAGAATTGGTCCTTTCCAGTCGGACAGACCTCAAGGAGGCAGATAGACGTCCAAGGGGTAGAGGTCAAGCACAAGGTCCTTACAGGCCTCAACAATGATGTACACCAGGCCAGAAAGAAGGGGAAGACAGGCCACAACCTTATAAAAAGCAGCTTCAATGTCTTCCCACTACAGCTGCCAAACAGCTCTCTGGCAGCCCCCTTAGGAGGAAAACTGGCACTTTTCTGTCACAACTGGCATTGCATCACCAAAGACAAATGGGTTCTCAACATTGTATCTCAAGGTTACAGGTTCCACTTTCACACTTTGCCAAGGTTAAAAGGAATGCCAAATCTGCCACCAAATCAATGGGCAGAGGCTCAGAAACAAATCACAGCACTTATGGACATGAGAGCTATTCAAAAGGTACCACCACAGGAGCAAGGACAAGGATCTTATTCAAGACTTTTTCTGGTTCCCAGAAAGGACAAAGCCTGGAGACCCATTCTGGATCTTTCTTCTCTAAACACTTACTTGGGTGTTCCGAAATTCAAAATGTTGACACAACAGCAGCTTCTTCCCATGCTGGGCAAGAAAGCTTGGCTCATGACTTTGGACCTCAAGGAGGCATACCTACATGTCCCTATCAGACAAAACTGCAGAAGATACCTCAGATTTCTAGCTGGTTCAATGCACTATCAATTCTCTGCACTGAAGTGCCTGGCACCAGTAATTGCATTTTGCAGGCAAAAAGGAATTCAAATTAATCCATACCTGGATGACTGCCTGATTCAAGCAGAGAGCAAGGGCATTCTTCTAAAGCATCTGGAGTTCATAAAAAAGTTATTAAGTTGCCTGGGGTACACAGTAAACGAAAATAAATCAAAACTTGTGCCCTCACAACAGATAATATTCCTGGGTGCCAGCTTGAACACAATGGCCCAGATGGCTTATCTCATGCCAGACAAGCAAAGACAACTGACTCAATACTTTCAATTGATGGCAACAAAGACCCAACTCCCTGCAAGAAAAATTCTGCAGGCCTTGGGCTACATGGCATCTTGCATACTACTAATTCCATATGCCAGACTGCATATGAGGAAACTACAGTGGTACCTAAAGAGTGTATGGTCTCAACACTGTCAAAGTTTGAAAACAGTTATACCACTAATTCCTTGCCTTCAACAGGAGTTTCGATGGTGGGCTCAAGCTTGTCACCTCAACAAGGGACAGCCTTTTACTCAACCCACAGCCAGGCAAACACTGACAACAGATGCATCGGATTACGCCTGGGGAGCACACATGGCAGGAAAATGTATTCAGGGCGAGTGGCCCACAGAGCAAAGGCATCTTCACATCAATCAAAGAGAGATGCTAGCTGTACAAAATGCACTTATAGCTTTCAAGGACCTGCTGCATCCAGGACAACTATTACTGAAGACAGACAACACCACAGTTATGTGGTACATAAGCAAGGGGGCAGACACTCCTACTCCCTCTGCAGACAAGCCATGACCTTGTGGAACACAGCTCTAGACTACCAAGCCCATCTGCAAGCACAATTCCTGCCAGGAGAGAAAAACACACTGGCAGACGACCTAAGCAGAAACATCATGGATCCTCAGGAATAGGAATTGAATCCACAAATATTCAGAATGATAACACAAAAATGGTGGAGCCCGGACATAGATCTGTTTGCATCCCCAATGAACTGCCAGCTACAGAAATTCTGCACAAGGAGTTACCATCCACAAGCATGGAAAGTGGATGCCCTCTCATTCAGCTGGAAAAACCTGCAAGTATACGCTTTCTCTCCTTTACCTCTCCATCCAAAGGTACTCATAAAAGCCAGGCAAGAAGAGCCAAAGATGATCCTGATTGCACCAGACTGGCCACGCCAGCACTGGTACCCAATCTTAAAGAACTTAGCACAAGAACCACCCTGGATTTTCCTCAAATCCCACATTTGCTGACAGCACAACAATCATATACTTCACAGCCAGCTAAAGACCTTAAACCTAGCTGCATGGAAAATTCCTTAATCAAGCAAGCAATGCCTCTCTCCAAAGCTGTTATGGATGTCATTCTGGAGGCCAGAAGGCCTAGCACCAGGAAAGCCTACTCGGATAAATGGAAGAGATTCTGTGCCTGGAACCAGGCACACAGCCCTGACCCTCTTGTCCCAAACATTCCTCAGATACTTCAATATTTAACTGAGATGCTGGACAAGGGCCTCTCCTTCTCATCCATCAAGATCCACGCCTCAGCCATTTCTGCTCATTGCAACACGGATCCACCAATGTTTTCTAATCCTTTGCTCAAACAGTATTTCAGAGGGGCTAAAAACATAGGACCGCCCCGTAGAGTACCTACCCCAACTTGGGATCTCAACTTTGTTTTGGAAAAATTAACTTTACCTCCTTTTGAGCCAGCTAACACAGCAGAATTAAAATACATCTCTTGGAAAACTGCTCTGCTACTGACAATAACATCAGCACGAAGAGTTTCAGAATTACAGGCACTAATGGCAGTGGAACCTTTCCTCATTTTCCACCAGGACAGGGTGTCTTTAAGAACTAACCCTACGTTTATGCCAAAGTTGGTATCAAGTGTGGCTCTAAACCAAACTATTCACTTGCCAACTTTCTATCCAAACCCACAGAACAAAGGGAAGTGACTACTACATTCTTTGGACATTCACAGGCAGTTATGCTTCTACTTGGACAAAACCAAAGCTTTCAGAAAATCTGAGCAATTATTGATGGCGTATGCTGCAGGAGCACAGGGAAAAGCCATTTCAAAACAGACCATCTCAAAATGGATAGGACATTGTATACATTTCTGCTATACTCACCATGGGAAACCTGTACCTAGCAGCATTAGATATCACTCCACCAGGGCAATAGCCACTTCAACTGCCTACCTCAGAGGAGTACCTACCAAGGATATTTTGGAAGCAGCAACATGGAGTTCTGTGCATACCTTCACCAAGCATTACCATTTGCCTTTATACTCCAAATCCAGAGCTGGCTTCGCCACTGTGCTGCAGGGCCTTATAGCCACCCCTAATGCCTTATAGAACCAGCCTCCCTACCTCAGCTTTGGGATTCCACCCAAATGTAATGACTGCAGCAGTGTAACACGAACATTTTGTACCTACCATAAATGTAGATGTTCGAGTGTAAACACTGCTGCAGTCCAGGTTACCCTCCCTCCTTCCCCTCTTTCTTGCTGGTATGTACCTATGCCTTCTTCCCTTACTACCTATGGAGAGTATTTGCTGGTAACTGAAAGTTGTTGTTTGCTTTTCTTTTGTATGTTTTATTAGCAATTTGAATTGCCTACCTATTTGGGGGCACTTGACATCTGGGGCAAGAAAAACTGACGAAAATGGCATCTGCTGCATCTTATATACCCCTGTCACACTGACGTCAGGGAGGAGGCGACAGCAACCGACACTGGACCGAGATTTTTGGAACTCAGGCCAACTGGGGAACCGCCTGACGGCAGGATAACCCAAGTGTAATGACTGCAGCAGTGTTTACACTCGAACATCTACATTTATGGTAGGTACAAAACTGTACTTTTCTGTTGGCAACGCACATCCCGGGGAGATCCAACGTGGTAGTGGACAAGCTGAGCAGAGAAATTTTATTTGCCACAGGAGTGGTCCCTCAAACAGGTGATTGCAGACAGGATTTTCCACAAATGGGGCCAGCCTTGCTGCGATCTTTTTGCCAGCCACATCAACGCCAAATGCAGAAGCTACTTTGCCCTGATACCCCCTCCAGGAGAACCCCAGAGGGATGCACTCGTACACGATTGGCCTCCGGGTCTCCTCTATGCATTTCCCCCAATTCCGCTGGTACCCAGATTTTTACAGAAAGCAAAGTCGCTGGGAAGGACTGTCATTCTTATAGCTCCTCATTAGCCTCGACAGATTTGGTTTCCATTTCTTTACTATCCTCTCTTGGAGGATCCATGGATCCTAGACCCAGTTCCAGACCTTCTGACACACCCGTCAGGGGATCTCCATCCTTCCCTGCAGTCACTGAAGCTATTCACTTGGCTGCTCCAGTTCCCCTTATAGCCAGGCTTCATAATTTTTCATATGACACAAGTCAAATTTTGTTGGCTTCCCATAAACCCTCCACCAGAAAATTGTATCATAGTAAGTGGAAGAAATTTTCCATTTGGGCTTCTAACAAGAACCTTGTTCCTTACTAAGCTCCATTGTCATCCATACTAGAATTCTTGACCGAGATTTTTCACGAAGGAGCGGCAGCTGCTACTGTTAGGGTCCATTTAGCAGCTATATCTAATTTTCATCTTGGTATTGATGGACTAAATATTATGCAACGCCAGTTATCCAAGGCCTTCCTCAAAGGTACCTTTCACATGAGACCTCCAGTGAAGACTCCTTATTCTCACTGGAGCTTGAATTTCATGCTATCCCGTATTATTCTTCCTCCCTTCGAACCAGCATCATCTAGTGACTTCAAGTTTCTGTCATGGAAAAGTATTTTTCTAGTGGCCATTACTTCTGCCCGCAGAGTGTTAGAGCTTCAGGCATCATCTGTCAAGCCCCCCTATATGATTTTTCATCCTGACAGAGTATCCCTTAGGACTAACCCTTCCTTTTTGCCTAAATTATGTTCCGAGACAAACTTCAATCAAGTTATTGAGTTGCCTGTTTTTCCCCCAACCATACCAACAATTTAGAATACATGCTGCACAAACATGATGTTCACAGACAGCTTAGATATTATCTGGACAGAACAAAAGACTTCCGAAAGTCAGACCAGCTTTTTGTTTCATTCTCTGAAGCCAGAAAAGGTAGACCCTTGGCTAAAACAACCCTTTCTAAGTGGCTTTCAGATTGTATCACCTAGACTTACTCATCTGCTAATAGGTCTTTGTTGCATAAAGTGAAGGCGCCTTCAACCAGAGCAGTCTCTACTTCGGCCTTTCAAGCAAAGTTACCCCTTGATAATATCTGTGCTGCAGCCACTTGGTCTAAGCCTCACACTTTTATCACTCATTACAAAGTAGACAAGGTGTCCAGGGACAGAGCTTCCTTTGGTTCTACAGTCCTGAAAAATGTACTCCCGTGAGCCACCCAGGATTTAGGGTGCTAGGGATGCTACCCATAAGTGAAGAATGAACGGGGAGATTGAACAACTTCACATAAAGAAGTTATGTACTCAACATAACGTTCCATATGAGTTGTTCCATCTCGCCTTCATTCTCATGCCCCTCCCTCCTTCACCCACCTGGCTAACAGTTAACCTGGAGACTGACTTCATCCTGGTTATTCAATGTTTCTTCCTGTCTGGGGAGATTAGTTCTCTTACTAGGATATGGTACACGCAACAAACAAGATCTGACGTAATTCCAGCAGTGCATCAATGGATAAGGGGCTTGGTCTCAAGCTGCTGGTAATTGTTGAGCTTTGCTAAACGGCCATGTCGGAGCCGAGGATCGGCTACGAACCCATCAGTGAAGAATGAAGGTGAGATAGAACAACTCACATGGAACGTTATGGTGAGTACATAACTTCTTTTTAATGCATGTTATCCTTTAAACACTGAGATTGTGAAATGAGTGATTTTATGCCATCTTTTTGTCATGATGCAGTTCAGCAGATTTCATCTATGCTGAACTATAGTGTGGAAATGAAATATAATCAGTTTTGGAATTATGTCCATGATGTGAACTACAATTTAACAAAAGTGAGTGGAAAGCACTAGTAGGTTTGAATAGTATGAGATGATTGATATTCAAAACTTCTGATAAGGGCAGTAAATTAGTTATGAATGTACAATATTTAGAAATGTGTATACATTTAAAAGATGAAATTGTTTATAGGATGGTTGATGTAAGTAAATATTTGTCCTCACAAACTGAATTTAGGGATTATTAATAAAGGATACAGGTTGGGTTATTTCTCAAAGGAAGACATTGAGAATAAATTTAATTTTGAGCTCTGTAGTATTGCCTATTTGTATTGTCTTCCTAAAATACATAAAGATTTATTTAACCGTCCTGGACGTCCATTTATAACTATGTACAATTACTTCACCCATAATATAGGGTTGTTTTTACATAGTTCTTTATTACCCTTTGTTTTAGAAATGGAATCTTATGTGAAATATACTTTTAATTTTTTGGATAAAATTTGTGGTGTGTGGGGAGAAGAAATGTATTGGGTAAGTATTGACGTGTTTAGTTTGTATACTAATACAGCATGGATTTGGACTAGAGGCTCACTCTTTTCTTTTTGGGAGATAGTCCTGTATCAGATTGTATTGATCTAATTTATTTTTGTTTAATAACTATTTTGAGTTCAGTGGTAAATTATACCAGTAGTTACAGGGTACTGCCATGGTGGCATCTTTTGCCCCATGTATGCAAGTTTATTTAAGGTTTTATTTGAGATTGAATATATTTGTTTCTGAATTTTTTAAGAAGTATGTTGTAATGTATTTTAGATTTATTCATGGTCTTGCATTTGTTTGTAAAGGAGATCAGGAATTTAATTATTTTATTCAGTATTTACACAGTAGATTGTTTAAAATATAGTGATCTGAAAGTGGTTCATAAAGTGTTATTTTTGGATGATGATGGAAGGTTTGGTGGGGGTGGCATACATTACTAGGGTCCATAGAAGATTCAATGATGGTAATCCGTATTTACATGGACGGAGTTGTCACCCCCCACATAATTTATTAGCTATCCCTCATGGTGAGTGTTTTAGGTTGCGGCAGTGTTGTAATAACAAAGTTTAAGTTTTTAATGAGTCACAGTGCACAAAGGATATGTTTAAGAACGGTTTTGATGTAAATAATTTGAATAAGAGTATGCAAGGGTTTGTCATTAGTGTGTTGTACAGTTCCCAAATGTAATAGAGGGACTAATTTTCAAAATGGTAGTGAGAATAAACAAAAAATTCTTTGGTACTACTTAGTCCTTTTAGTTCAGAAGTAAATTTAGTGAAGTATAATTTTTTTTGTTTTGTTTCAAGTAAACGTAAGGATTTTTGTGATTTTTTTGAGGATGTACCAGATATTGATTTTAGGAGAGATCGGAGTATTAAGGGTATGCTAGTCCACTGGAGGATTTTACCTGCTGTGGAGTCAGAGTAGACCTGTACATCACACAGGCACTACCCCTTGTGGTAGGTGCTGTAGTTACAAATGTGTGGTACAATGTTTTAGTGATTATTAATGGTCGGGAATTTTAGTTGTGACTCAGAGTAATTTATGCTCTAAGATGCCCGTGTAATAAATTTTACATTGGGGAGAGTAAGAGGGATTTTAAAGTGCGACTTCAAGAACATATAAGGAATATTAGGAAAACTAGGGTGGAGAGCCCTGTTGCTGCACATTTTTTTTAAACTCACCATTGTAAGAATGGAGGAGGACTTCAAGCTACTGTATTAGATCAAATTTATTGTGGACCATGTGATATGAATATAAAAGTGAGATTATTATATAAGGAAACACTTTGTATACTTAAATAGACACTTTAGTCCGTAGGGGTCTCAATTTAGAATGAGTTGGAAGGTTTTAATTTAATTGTTATATAATTGCTACATAATTTATATGGAAGTGGGTAATTGAATAATTATATTTTAATTGATGCTGTTATATAAAGAATTTTCTTTCTGTTACCATTATACTTTGTAAAGGCTGGTGTGCCAAGGTACTAAGAGTAATTGGTTCAGGGAAGCTTTTTTGGATGTTTTGGATTTTGTTCATTTGTTCCTGTTGTGGTATTCTGGTTCTCTCCTGATGGTTGTTGTAGTTTGCAGTGCTTGAAAAGGCTGATCACACAGTGCATTTGTTTGCTGTAGCTCACAAGCTATACTGTTTTAAGTGGGGGAATGACTTCAGGTGAACAAAAAGATTGGTCGTATAACTTCACCTCTTCCTCCCCTGTGTTCCTTAACTTACGCTACCTCTACTTTTCATTGTGATTTTTAATTCTTTCAGCATGCCAGTTCTAATATCCACTCTGTAAGTAATGCCATGTAGCAGTTTTTGTACCCTCAAGCCAACTGTAATATTTCACTTTGTTTATAGTACGTGTACATATTGTGTTTTGCCATTCACCCTGCATATAATGTCATCTATTGTTTACCTCCAAGCTTAGACTGAAATAGGTCCAAAGTGATCAGTGTTCTACCCTGGTAAATAAATTCAAAATCAAATGTAACATAAAATAAACAAGAACCGTTGCTTTTCATGTTCAGCTGTAAAAATTTTCTCACACTTAGTGCTCTCTCACACTGTTGTAGCTTGTTGTGATCCAGCCTGGTGTCAATCGGAAATGTAACATTTTGTTAGCTGACTTTCCAGTAGACATTAACATGTTAAAAGAAAACTTTTCTTGCTGATTTCAAGAGAGCTGAAAAACATTAGAAATCTTGCTGCTGCTCCTGGTTATGCTAATCAAGTCCACAGGAAGGCAACTGTAGGTGGTCTTCATCCAGTGGCAGAAGCCCCGTTCTAAGCCCAGTTTAAAGAATCACCTTTATCAGGCAAAGGTAAACGCTTTATAGTGACAGTCATTCGTGTCCTCCAACGAGCTGAAGAGGTAAGGGTTTTAAAGGCCCTTGCATTCATGTACCTTCTAACCAAATTAGCACCCTTATTTTTCATGATGTCTTGTCACTTGAGTTTGTGCGTGTTAGAGTGGACTGTGCGGCAGCAGGAGTTAGTCACAATGCATTCACAAATCTGGTGTCTGGCCACTGTCCCAGTGCTTTGGAGGATTGGACCATGTCTCATGAGTGACCTCCCTCCAGCAAAGCCTTTGGTAAGTTCTGAAAACACTTTTGCTTTTAGGGGGCGGTACTCACTCCATGTCCTTCACAGTTCTAAGGGAATGATTCCTGAAGAGAGCTGGTTCCATAAAAACTAGGTGGTGCTTTAGCTAGTGTTTCTTGCATCAGAGACTTCTGGGCAGAGAACTGATTCATTCTGATAAGTCATCCATTTTTTGGTATCTGAATAATCTGGGCAGTACACTATTATATATCCTCCTTACAGAAATGATGCAAATCAAGGCAGTAGGATATAGACATTACACACTGAGGCTCTCACTTTCTGATAGAAGTTAACTTGCTTGCAGATTGTCTTGTGTCCCTTCATTTTCCTTGGAGTTGGATTTAAGAGTCTATCTTTTAAGGGACTGCTAGAGTGGAGTTCCTCAAGAGCAGCCTTTACGCAAGAGGAGAAATGTGTGCGTTTTGTCAAGTAGAAACTGATGGTGGGCATAAACTAAATGTTGCATGGAAGTATCTTGACCAGCTTCCTACTCCTCCATTCTTTTGGATTCCCGGAAGACCATAAGTTAGCTTTATTGCCAAAGGGTTCCGTTTCTTGCTGACATTTGCCTGGCGAGGGAGAGGAGTGAAGAAACTGAACCTGCTTACCTCTCTGTGTGTGTGGTCAAATGTCCAGGGCATAGAAAGTTTTTATTACCTTGGTGAAGACTGGAGAAATGTGGTTAGTGTGCTTGTTCCAGGAAGCTGGATTATTTGCACTGGTGACAATGGGCTGTGCTGCACCCATTTTTTGCTGTCCAGGTGGACTGTTCACCTGGCAAGCTCAGGGTGTTAGGGTATAAAGAGAAAATTCTTAGTCCCTGCACAGGTGGTGACACCACTCCCAGTTCACTTGCCCTTAAGGGAATGAATGGGCGATATAGCGATCTCCTCAGGAGTATGAGCAAGCCAGTTAGGAGGCATGGCGATCAGAGAGACTAGAGAAAAAAAGACTGCTTCAATGGCATTAGATAAGCCTGAGGACACCACGACCAAAAAGGCAGCTTTCCAAGCCGTAGGCTTATCTGTTTTAGTTGCTCTTCCAAGAAAAGATATGCAGCCAAAATGTTGGTGCCACATTGTATTTTTTCTTCAGAAAGTTCTGCTGTATGATCTATGTGGAAAAGCTTTTTGCCCCATGCCAAAGCTTCCAGTGTCCAGGCGTTAAAGGAAATGAAGGACTCACTTCACTCCGAAAATCACATTCTTCCTCAGTGTGGGCGAGGCAGTTTCTCAATAGCTGGAGTGGGAGAGCTTGACTTGGTCTAGCAAGCAATCTTGTATATCTGACATTTTATTCAAGTGAAAAAGTAAAACTTCCAATGTCAGGTGATTTTTGACATCAAAGGAAATACAGTACTGAAACACAAATGTAAAATTAGGCTTTATGTAGGGTTTTTGCAGCAGCACCTTTCGTAATTAATTGCCTACAGGGTTAGACAGTATCCAAAAAGTACATTTAGACTACACATGTGTTGGAATCGTTCAACACTGAAACATTCAGCAGATATACTTCAAAACCGGAAGTTTCCCAAAGAAAATATTTTATCAGTAGTAAAGCTGTGTACTTCACTGATCCAGAAGCTTGAGTCCAAATGCTATTTTTGTTTCATTGAAGTTTTCTTTTAGTCTTTAAAGGTTGTATGCCAAAAGGCACTACACATTAATTTGAGGCCCCATCTGCCTGAGTTAAAGGTAGCTCAGTTTGGATGTAAAAGATCACATGGCATTATTGAAAAGAGTAGGGGACGTTCCTATAGTCATTGACCCAAATTTCTATTAGTATGTATACCACCATGGGTTGCCCCCGAAAACGGACCCTAGGCCTAGTAACTAACTTGATTTAGAAAACATAAGTAAATAACAAGTAAGCAGATAAACACTGGCCGAATAATTTTCCTGCCAGTCATTTCTGGTGAGTTGGCTGTTTCTCTTATGCTTTAGAAATTTTGTGTGTTGAGTGTTCCGGTTCTTGGCTCTGCAGTCTGAATAGTTAAGCACAACCCAGCTTCCAGCTAGTGACAATAATTGCTTATGAAAGTGTAAAGCCAAAGCTGTCCACCAGAAGTGGGCTTAGATTATCTCTGCATGTACGATGAAGACAGAATGAATCAGCCATCCATTGTTAAGCTGAATAGTTTGCACAACAATACTTAATGGAAACTTGATTTCCTGAAGGGCAATGCCAGAGAATTAAGGCATTTCAGAGGAAGGCAACTAGTATGGGTAAGATCTGCACTTGAATCATATAGAGAGAAATTAAAGGAATTTATATGATCTTGAAGGAATTGGCATTTTTTTAAGATTTGCACTGGGTGTGACGAGGGTAGACAGGATTAGAGATAAGTGTATTAGAGGGTCAGACCAGGTTGGACGGTTTGGAGACAAAGCCAGAGAGGTGAGATTGCGTTGGTTTGGACATGTGCTGAGGAGGGATGCTGGGTATATTGGGAAAAGGATGCGAAGGATGAAGCTGCCAGGTAAGAGGAAAAGAGGAAGGCCTAAGATAAGGTTTATGGATGTGGTGAGAGAAGACATGCAGGTGGTTGGTGTGACAGAGCAAGATGCAGAAGACAGGAAGAAATGGAAACACATGATCCGCTGTGGCGGCGACCTCTAATAGGAACAGCAGAAAGAAAAAGGATAATGTAGTTTGCCCAGATTTGTAGTCAAGAAGCAGATTGTTTCTGCTGCATTCTTCCTGAAACAGTCATTCGATCAGATATCGTACTGCTTAAACCTGTACACTTTGCAGTAATAAATTAGCTGTAAATATCAAAGAGCGAGATAGAGAGATGTTTAAAATATTAAGTTATTCTCCTTTTAACTGCCTTGTCAAATTCAGGGTCAAGATGCAGCTGGAAACTATTCCAGCATTCGTGGTGCAAGGAAAGAGGTTAATCCTGGGCTAGTCTTGTGGTGCGTTCGCATCCAGTGAAAACACATGAACAGAGAAAGATGCCAAGTTGACTCTGTTCAGAAGGCACATAAGCTGAGAATTGAATTGGAGAGACAAAAACTGTGAGGCAGCAATGCTAACCTTTTTCCACTCTTGTAAGATAATATAAATAAGTAAAAGCTTTTAGTGTCTTTGATAATATGTAAAAGAAAATCTTGGTTTACAGAGGGTTACGAACTGCAAGGGAGTAACTGTAAACTTGAATTTGGATGCAAGTGCCACTTTGGTAGAGGTTATCAGCTTCAAGCACTTAACCCCAGACACTGAGCCTGTACCATCCATGCCTTTTTGGGCATCAGTGCTGTTAGATGCTCTATACCCAAAGTCATTTACCTCGGTATTGACATCATAGCTTCTGCTGAGGGTTTGTATGGGGGATTTGGCTTTTGGCTTTTTGGCACCAATGTTCTCCATGCAGCTGGGCCACTTAATACTGCTTACTTCAGTGTCATTGTTCGATAAAGCAGGCTTTGATCCAACACTAGTTGGCAGATCACAGTCCCTGGACCTAGCAGTGGTATCGGTCTTGATCCCAGACACATGTAGATTTGAGCCTTTATCCCATCCATCTCATTACCAGAGGAGCAGGTGGAGCAGAAGGCCAATGGTAAGGTACACTTGAGGAATCTGCTGATGTTCGTCATAGTCAGTGCTGCAGTACTGAATTTTGGGACTGTAGAAGCCTGAGGCTGGCCAGAATGTGTCTTTCACCATTCCACCATAGGCGGACGTCCTCTGCTGTCTAACGTCAGGATGTCGGTGCTGTAAAAGTACATCACCTGGTGCCATCTTCAGGTCTTTCTTGTTCAACGTGCTGGGATGTGATGATCCTCAGGCAGAGCACGATCCGCCCCACTGAAACTCTCAACCCTGATCTAAGGGAACTTGAGGAGGTGATATCCACCCCAACCCCATGGCAAAAGAAAAGGGTAGGAGGGAGGTAAAAGGTACTACAACACTAACCCACTCTAACATTGTCAGTTATCATAAGTTATCTACACAGTTGTACTGTCTGCACAAGTGTACTATGTTCATCGTGGTTAGTGTTGCAGTGCTGAGTCTTGGGAAGATTCCCAAACCTTTTTTCTGGGCAGTTGGGCGGAGTTCAGGTGTGTGGGGACAGCATGCTCCACAGGATGGCAGAGGCGGACCTGACTAAGATGGTAGTGTTTTGTAACTGTGTGTGTATGTATATAGATGGCCTTGGCCTGAGTAAGGGTCTCATTCAGAAATGGTGTAGTGCTGGCTTCTGCTCTTGTTGATTGGGCCCTGACTCTGTCAAAGATCTGTTTGCCATGCTTTGAGAAAAAAATCAAATATAGTTAGCAATCCATTTGAAATGGTCCATTTCCTCACTGGTCTTCCCCGTTTACCTTTTATGAAAGCCACCAACAGCTGGCCAGATCTTTTGGGATATTCTGTCTTGTGCAAGTAGAATCTTGGCTACCTGTGTGCATTTGCAGAATGAAGTATTCTTTCTCCCTTATTCTCAGAATTGATATCAAGGGTTTCTGTAATCAATGGCTATTCTTTTGTTAGAATGTCTCATGCTACCATTAGTTGTCTGACCAGAGTTTTTGTTAATTCTGGATTACCTATAGTGGCAGTTTTAGTGGAACCCAGGTTGGTCAGAAGAATCCTCATCAACCTCTTTTTTTCCCCATTTTCTACACGGGGCAAGTGTGTTGCTTCAACTACTGTAATCTGTCTCAATTTAGTACCACTCATCTACCTTCTTTGACAGTTATACCGGACTGATGTTCTTCATCTCACATTGCTGCAGTCATAACTTATGGGTAGTCCGCTGTCCTCGGTCGGCCCGAATACCAAAGTATAAGGCTGACGTCGGTCATGGGTGCTCAGATCTGACGTCAGAGCGTCAAGGTATTAAAGTGCATGACCGACGTCATTTCCTCAGTCTTTTTTGCCGCATGGTCCGAAGCAGAAGCAGCGTTTGCAAGTGCCGTACGGCGTTCTGAAATTTTCGTATTCTGAGTTTCAGACCGAAACCAAGTTGGGCTAAGTACCCCGTTGGGGAATATTTTTGTTTTTTCTTGCCTCAGTTACTTCCGGATGTCAGAAAAAGTGAATAATTGTATTTCTTGTGGGAAACAGCTACCGCATAGGGATTACCACTCTCTTTGTATTCCTTGCTTGGGACCTGAGCACGACGTAGTAGGGTGTCGCTTTTGTGCTAGATTTATTAAGCGCACCATTAAGCGTAGGTTAGATTGTGCTAGGCTTGTCTTTGGTAAGAGGTGTAATTACAATATGCCGTCGGATCCTCCGACGCCCGCTACCGCGAAGAAGCGCAAAGTTAAATCTTTACAGTCCAAGTAAGATGACTTGTCCGTTCCGGACGACGGTTCTTTAGACATTACGGTGGATTCGGTTGATCCGGCCGAAGTTTCAACTGAGTCTCAGGGGGAGACGTTGGTTTTGCAGGATGTGGCCTCTCAGGAGTCAGGTCAGGCTGAGGGGGCCTCTCAGGTTACTGTTCTCCCTTCCTTGCCTAAGGTGGTTAGGCCTTCTCCTTCTGTCTCTAAGGTACCTTCCAAAGGCAGGCCTGGTTTGCCTACCACAGGTGTCAGTCCTAGTTCTGCAGGTTCTGTGCCTAAGAAACACATGCTTAAAATGGCAGAAGATTTAATTACTTTAATCAGGGTTCTATGCCCCTCCTGATAAGAGGCCTAGGATGGAGCCAGAAATGGAAAGTTTGGAGCAGGCTTCAGATTACTCAGAGTCTTGACTGAAGACATTCAGGATTTTCCTCCTTATTCTGATTCAGGCGCAGAGGATTCCTCTCCTTCTGCTTCTCCTCCAGAAGATTTTTCTTTTCAGAAACCCTGCATTCCTTGAGGGAGCATTTTAAATGGGAAGGTCAGGATTTCTCAGATTCCAGGAAGAGGCTTAGGAATTTTTGTTTTACCACAGCATAGGCCCTTGGCTATACCTCCTGTTTTGGATGTTGTTCAAGACGTTTTCTCTGAGGCTTCCCTTAATCCAGATTCTTTGCCTCCTCGCCAGTTAAGCCAGATAGGTATTACAGAGTGCCTGAGGCTCATAAATATCTGTGCAAGAGCCCTAGGGCCGACCCAGAAACTATTAGCCAGGGACCTAAGGGGGTCAGGGCTTCTATTGTGAAGAATCCAGTTCCTTTGGATAAGGATGCTAGAGCTTTGGAAAGGTGGGGTAAGAAAGTGTATACTTCTTCCACTCTAGCAATGAGGGCTTTGAATTGCCAGTTTCATATGTTGAAGTACCAGAATTTTCTCCTTACTCAGTTAAAATCTAAAGTGGATGCTTTGGCAGAGGGCATAGAGTGTAAGGAATTACAGGATTTGGTACATGCCTCTGATCAGGTGGGTAAGCATGCTTTGCAGTGTGGTTTTGATGCTTTGCAGGCTTCTTCCAGGGTGGCTGCCACTGGTTCAGTTATTCGAGCACGCCTGGCTTAGGGATCAGAATTTGTCAGAGCATGTTAAAGCTAGGATTTTAGATGCTCCCTTGCAGTCTGAAGTTTTGTTTGGTTCTCCTGTGGAGTCTGTCTTGAAAAAAATGGAAGACAAGGCTAAGTCTATGCAGACTGTTAAAGATTTTTTGCAGGTGCAGCCCCCTAAGTTTAGCAGGAACTGGCCTGCTAAGGGTTGGACTTACCCTTCTTCTGATTCACAGTCTAGGGTTAGATCTAGGCGTGGTAGGGGCAGAGCTCAGAGTTCTTTTAGGCCTAGGCCGTGGAGTTCACCAGCACAATCTACAGGTGAGGGCAGGGGCCAGTCCTTTCGTAAACAGGCCCAATGACCTGCATCTCCAGCTGCCAGATCCTTCCTGTCTGGCAGCTCCTTTAGGAGGAAAGTTGGCATTCTTCAAGCAAAATTGGTTTCTAGTCACCCAGGACAAATGGGTGTTGGACATTATAGACCGAGGCTACAAGTTTTTTTTCCACACATTGCCTCCTTTCAAAGGCATGCCAGACGTTCCTCCTCAGCAAAGGGTAGAGGCTCACAAACAGATTTCTTTGCTTCTTCAAATTGGGGCTATACAGGAGGTCCCTCAGTCAGAAGTGGGCCTCGGATTTTACTCTCGCCTATTTCTTGTACCAAAGAAAGGAAACACTTGGAGGCCAATCTTGGATTTATCTATCCTCAACACATATCTGGACATTCCAAAATTCAAAATGTTGACGTTGCAACAACTTCTGCCTCTGTTGGGCAAAGATCACTGGATGGTAACTCTGCATCTCAAAGAGGCTTATCTTCATGTTCCTATCAGGCTCAGTTGCAGGAGATTCCTGCGTTTGGCTGGGACTTTACATTATCAGTTCTCTGCATTGCCCTTTGGCTTATCTACTGCCCAGGGTATTCACAAAAGTTCTGGCTCCAGTGATAGCCTTTTTCAGGTTAAGAGGAATACAAATTTATCCTTATTTGGACGATTGCCTGATTCTTGCTCAAGACAAGCGAGCTTCTTCACCATCTACAGTATGTTATGACAGTGTTAAGGTGCCTAGGGTATTCTGTGAGCGAAACAAAGTCCAGTCTAGTACCCTCTCAGGAAATGTGCTTTCTGGGTGTGAGACTGAATACAGCTTCCCAGGTGGCCTTTTGACCCCGGACAAGCAAAAGAATCTTACAATTTACTTCCATCAGTTGTCTCTCTGTCCAGGCTGACTGCAAGGACAGTCCTTCAAGCCTTGGGGTTCATGGCATCTTGTATTCTGGTGCTTCCCAATGCCAAACTGCATATGAGGAAGCTACAATGGTATCTCAAAAAATGTATGGACACAACACTGCCAAGATCTGGACACTGTCATTCAAATAATACCTTGCATTCAAAAGGAATTTTTGTGGTGGGCTCAGGAATGTCACCTAAACAAGGGACTCTCTGTGACCCGACCAGAGGCGAGTCAGATTTTAACGACGGATGCCTCTGACAAGGCTTGGGGAGCACACCTCAATGGAAAATGGGTGCAAGACACGTGGCCTGCCAGACTTCAACATTTACATATCAACTTGAAGGAAATGTTAGCAGTCCAGTTTGCATTGATGGCTTTCAAGGATTTACTTCTCCCAGGGCAGGTGTTGATTCAAACAGACAACACAACTGTCATGTGGTACATCAACAAGCAAGGGGGAACCCATTTGTACCCTCTTTGCAGGCAAGCTATGATTTTGTGGGAGACTGCTCTCAGTTTGCAACTCACTCTTCAAGCAAGGTTTCTGCCAGGAGCACAGAACTCCTTAGCAGATGTTTTGAGCAGGCGGATAGTGGATCCCCACGAGTGGAAATTGGATCCTCATGTATTTCGACAGTTGACAATGATATGGGGGACTCCAGACATAGATCTGTTCGCTTCTCCACTAAATTTCCAGGTGCCAAAGTTTTGCACAAAGATGTTTCATCCCACAGCTTGGAAAGTGGATGCTCTATCATTCAGTTGGAGCAATCTTCACGTTTATGCCTTTCCGCCTCTGCCTCTTCTTCCAAAGGTTCTCTTGAAGGTCAGACAAGACAAGCCCTCCATGATTCTAATAGCTCCAGACTGGCCTCGACAACACTGGTACCCTCTGCTGTGGAGTTTAATGCAGGAACCTCCTTATCCTTTGCCTTTGATTCCACACCTTTTGACTCAGGAGGGCAATCATTTCCTCAATGTCAGGATTCAGTCCCTGCATCTAACAGCCTGGCATATTCTGTTCTAGAACCTGGAGGGTCGCAGCTTCCTCAACAAGTTTTGAATGTTATTTTGGAGGCCAGGAGGCCTAGTACAAGGAAAGTTTATGCTGATAAATGGAGGAGATGTTTTATTTGGAGCAAAGCAAAGAGCTTTGATGTTTCCAGGCCTGATTTGAGTGTTTCTCTTCAATATCTTACAGAATTATTGGACAAGGGTTTGTCTTTCTCCTCTGTAAAAGTTCATGCTGCAGCCATTTCTGCTCACTATGACTGTGACCCACCATTATTCTCTCATCCTTTGTTTAAGCAGTTCCTTAGAGGGCAAAGAACTTAAGACCCAGCGTAGAGCTCCTACTCCTGCTTGGGATCTCAATTTTGTGTTGGAAAAACTTACTTTACCTCCTTTTGAACCTGCAGCTACGGCTGAGTTAAAGTTTTTGTCTTGGAAGACTGCTTTTTTGTTGGCCATTCCTCTGCTAGAAGGGTTTCTGAATTACAGGCTCTAATGGCAGTTGAACCCTTCCTAATTTTTCATAAGGACAGGGTATCTCTGCGTACTAACCCTACTTTTATGCCTAAAGTGGTTTCAAATGTGGCCTTGAACCAATCTATTCATTTGCCTACTTTTTATGCAGATCCCCAAAATAAAGGGGAAAAAATTTTGCACACTTTGGATATTCACAGGCAGTTGCGTTATTATTTGAGCAAGACTAAAGGGTTCAGACAGTCTCAGCAGTTGTTTCTTTTGCTTTGGGTTCTCAGGGGAAACCTGTTTCAAAACAAACTATTTCTAAGTGGATTGGCCTTTGTATTGCTGTTTGTTATTCTCATCATGGTAAGGAGATTCCAGCTGGAATCAGGCCTCACTCCACTAGGGCTACTGCCACTTCTACTGCTTTTTTAAGGGGAGTAGCTACTAAAGATATTTTGGAAGCAGCTACTTGGAGTTCAGTGCACACTTTTTCTAAACATTACCATCTTCCTCTTTATTCCAAATCTAGGGCTGGATTTGCCACTGCAATCTTACAGGGCATTTTGGCAGCCCCCAATGCTTTGATTTTGCCAGCCTCCCTTTACCTCTGCTTTGGGATTCTACCCATAAGTTATGACTGCAGCAATGTGAGATGAAGAACATAGTACAGTTTTGTACCTACCATAAATGTAGATGTTCGTGGATCCACATTGCTGCAGTCAATCTCCTCCTTCCCCTCTGTAGTTTGGAGTGGTGGCATGATTTGGGTTGTAGCTGTTTTTTGTACATGGTTTTAGGGAGTTATTCTATTTTTGGCTGTGGCCTTTATTTTTAGGGCCTTCTGACATCTGGGGCAAGAAAAGACTGAGGAAATGACGTCGGTCATGCGCTTTAATACCTTGACGCTCTGACGTCAGATCTGAGCGCCCATGACCGACGTCAGCCTTATACTTTGGTATTCGGGCCGACCGAGGACAGCGGACTACCCATAAGTTATGACTGCAGCAGTGTGGATCCTCGAACATCTACATTTATGGTAGGTACAAAACTGTACTTTTCAGGTCTACTTTCACACAGTCCATCTGTCTCTTTGCTGGATGCCCTCATTTCTATCTTCCTTTCTGATCCAAATCTTTACCAGTTTGTCATCTTGCTTTTTGGAAAAATGTGCCTGAACCACCTTAAACAGTTCTTTTTGACCTTCTCTGCAGTTGTAACTACTTGGGCTTCTGCTCTGATTTCTTTATTTCTTCACCTGTCTCACCACCCATCTCAGGCACTTTATCTCTATCACCTCGTGTCTGGTTTCCCCAGCTGCTCTACTTTCACTTTCCAGGTTTCTGTAGTGATCACACCACTGTTTTGTACACCTTACTTTTCAGCTTTTGTCATTTTTGTCTCTCACACACTACACTGACACTCTGATCCCATGTGCCTTCAGCAATTGAGAGAGTGGACTGCAAAACTGAAGTTCTTGTTTAGACTGCATGTAATGCCACATCATTTGCAGTTTGTTGTTGTGTTCCCTCTGACCTGTTTTGCTAATGTAGTCAATCACTGGTATGAGCGGCAGTGGTCTCAGAGATTAACCTTGTTTCACAGCCAGTCACTCCTACTTGGGAGCCCCTGTGCGAGTCCAAACACTGTTCATACTTGTGCCATTGAGTCATTGGTGGAATTAGTGCAGGATATGAACAGTGTTTTTGGGACGTTGCACTATCACATCACTGCCCAAATTTGATTTCTTGGGACATTTGTTATGTGCTTTTTCGAAGTCTAGGAATGCCCAGTTGGACTCTCTCCTCATCTCTAGCTTCCTCTCAGCAATGTGTCTCACTGCAGACATCAAATTGATTGTGATGCATCCTGATCTGATTCCAAATTGCTCTTCTCCCATCATGCTTTCTACTTCTGTGCATATTTGTTTATTAATCAACTTCTCCACCCTCTGCAGTGTGACAAGTTCACAGGTGTATACTAGGCTAACAACCACTAGGGTCTTTATAATCCTAGCAGTGAAACCCAGATGTGACCCACAAATATGATTTATATAGGGGGTGATTTACTGGCTGACTCTGTCCATCAGAGACATAGGCGCCAGATAGTGGTGAATTTCCAATTACCCATCCATAGGTCCAAATTTCACTTAAATAAGGATAGTGAGGAGCTCTTGTTTCACATGAATGGGGAATGTGCTGCAGAGAATGAAACGTATCTCTCTCTCCAGTATGTCTTCTTTATACCGCAGGCAACGTTTACATCTTTCACTGTAGTAGTTGTGATGCTGTTTGTTTTGCAGATGTGCAAAAGATTCATCAAAATACAAAAGAGAACATTATACTCTGATGGGTCTGATGAGGGCTGTGTACAATGGTATGATGACCTCTTTGGACCTAGATGGCATGCCCTTGCTTATAAGCTGAGCAACAGAGAAGGACTTTCTTAATATCTTGGAAACATTGATTGAAGGCTAGTTTGTGATGTATATGCATTCCCAGATCCTTAACTAGTGAGTCAACTTTTAGGGGTGTTTTATTGATGACATACTACCCAGGGTGGCTGACTTCCTAAATAGTACTATAATGCCTTTCTGGAGCTAGACATTTCTGTGTTTGACCTTCCTGAAGTGTGTTATCTTGGGGAGATTTAGTGACTGGTCCCAGTTTGCTGTCATCAGCAAATTTGGTTTGACAGAGGCCTTTGACGTTTGTGTTGATATCAGAGAAGTAAATGCCAAAGAGGAGTGGGTCTAGCACAGAGCCCTGAGGGACTCCACAGGTGATCTGCTTCTTTATGGAGATGGCCTCGCCAATTCTAACTTTCTGGGTTCTATCAGTGAGCCAGCTAGTTATCCAGTGTGTTATAAAGGGGTTTATACCTAGTTCCATAAGTTGGTTGACAGTGCTCAAGTGAGGTATTGTATCAAATGCTTTAGCCAGATCTATTAGGTAAGCAGTATGTACCATTTTCCCCTCATCCATTGCCTTGTTGACCTTTTCAAACAAGTCCCAGATTCACTAAGCATGACCTTCCTTTGACAAAGCCAAACTAGGATGGATGCAGTGTCTGGAGGTCTATGTCTTTGTTAACAATTTCCATGGCTTTTCAAATAATCATAGTGAGACATATGGGTCTGTAGTTTCCAGAATCTGTTGAAGGTCCTCCCTTATGAGCGGGGATGATGGTCACAGTCTTCCATTTAAGTGGTACAAAACCTGTTTTATGACTATAAAATATGACCTGGAGTCATTAATTAAATTGTTCGGGAGGCGTCTTGGAATGTTGTTGTGCCCATCGAAGCCGTGTTCTTTGCTTTATTTAGCATAGCCAATACATGCACCCTGTTTCTAGTTAGAGGGGTTATGTTTGAGAGTATTTTTTGGGGGATGGTTAGGGGTGAGAGGGGTTAAAGTTGGAACTCAATTTGTCCAGTAACAGGTTCTCTATATTGCCGGGCTCAGTGAATGTGGCACCATAAACCACCAGTTCAGCGCATTGCAGTGTGCTGCCCTTGAGGTTTCTAAAACAGCTGAAGAAGGTCTTCACCTGGGAGGTTATCTTAACCTCAAAGTTGTCTTTGCTTGACGTAATTAGCCCTCTTAATTGCTTATTTAGTTTGATGAGAGTTTTTATTTCTATGAGAATTACCCTTCCAGATGTTTGCTATATTTTTTCCTTTTGTTGTATATCCTGTTTAATTTGGAATGCCACCAGGGCGTTTTGTTTCTGTGGCTAGTCCTTGGCTTGCTTCTGGTAGGCACCGTAGCCTCTCTGCAGCCATTGGCACATGGTTGTACAGAGTTTCTGAGAGCAATTCAACAGACTGCTCTGTTCTCGTGTTTTGAAGGGGCATTGATTTTGCCAAACCATCACACACTAAAAGATAATTTACCTTGGAGTAGTTCCTAACTGTTACTGGTTTTAATGGGATTATGGAGTTGATTTTGATTTCAAATTAGGCAGTGTTATGGTAGGACCTTATCCTGGAGGGTGAGACATGGTGGGGGGTTGCAGCATTCTTCCATATTTGTGAGCATAGGGTCCTAGTACATTTGAGAATCTGGAGGGCGTATTCACTGTTTGGTCAGGGGTGTTTGTATGCACAGAATCCAGGAATCTTTTTGCTTGTAGATTTGAGGCTGTGCAGGATTCCCACTCTGCAGAGGAGTAATTAGTCTCCCACGAGTAGGGTGTTAGGTTGGCTGGTAAGTGTCTCCAGTAGGTTCAGGTATGCATTGCGAGCTTCTTGGGACAAGGAGGGTCACCTGTAGCTAGCTGAGATATGGTACAGGATTTTGTCTATAGTGATCTGTGTGTGTTTGTTGTTGGGGGGGACTCCGACATATCATCCTGTTTGACCACCCAGGAGAGGTATGCTTGTTAGTGTGTGAGACATCTCCACCTTTAGCACTTGTCTGTGCAGCTGCTGGTCTAAAAGAGTGGAAGGTATTAAAACCTTTACTGACTGGGTACATTTTACTGCTTTAAACCATTTATCGAGTGTGAGGAGGGCTTGAAGGGAGTGTATTTTTTTTTTTTTTTTAATTTAAGCTCCTGACATTGATCAGTAACACCTTTGAGGTTCAGTTGAGTTGATTTTGCTATCTTAAGGCTTGTTAATTTGGCATTCCTAAAAAAGGCACTATGGGGGTGGATAAAGTTTTAGCCAGTATTCGAAAGCTTAGAGGGGAAAGGTGAAGACCATTCTTGGTAAAGCAATGTGGTCTGTTAACCTTGTCCTCTCAAGCTGAAAAATATTCGATGTTCTTCCATTTTACTGTTGCAGTATTCATTGCAATAGGGATCCCCTGCCAAGGGCAGTTTGATGTCCGGCCAGTATACCAAAGCCTTTTGGTTGCTTAAAGGTATGCCATACATCACACACATGCTCCTAGCATGTAGTGTAGGGCATAAAGGTGATGGTCCAGATGTACCATTCTCAGAACTACTTTACCGCCAGTCCGAATGCCATCAGATAAGTGCCCTGTTGGGGTTTTGCTCTGAACTTTTTTCCTTTTGTTTGTTTGGGGGGGTTCATGTCATCGAGAAAGGGTAAATGCCAGTATGGGAGACAGATTCCCCATAAAGATCGTCGCGAGCAGTGCTTATTTTGTCTCGATGCTTCCCACGACCATACGGTCCTGTTCCATTTGTCAGGCTTTCGTTCCAAAGAGGCTCCGTAGTCGGCTTTCCTCTTTGGCCATGTACTTCGAGAACCAACTTCTTAAGTCTTTAGTAAAAGACATAATGGAAGGTAGGAGGAGGCCAGGAAGTCTAGGTCCGGTTCTTCCTCTGTTCCACTTCTACTGGATGTTTCTCCCGAGACCAGTGAAAGCCCAGAAGGTCATCTAGCTGTACCATTGGATTCCTCTCCCACAACCGTTTCAGAGACTGGCATGGATTTGACCTAACGCATGTACCTGGAGGCCTTGTAGACATGCACTTTGGGTGTTTAGGGAATGCTGTCTCATCTTCTATGACGTCAGGTAGTCAGGGGTATAAAGCATGCAGCCGACGCCATTACATCAGTCTTTCTTGCCGTACGGTGCCTGAAGCAAAAGCAGTTCGCAAGTGCCGGCTGGCCGACTCCTGAAATTTTCATTTTCGAGTTTCAGAACCGAAGTCTTCAACTAAAGCTAAGTACCCCGTTGGGGAAACTTTTTCTTGCTCTAAACCGATGTCAGTAAAAGTCAGTAATTGTATTTCTTGAGGAAAGCAAATACCTCATTCCTGTATTCCTTGCTTAGGCCTTGACCACTACGTACCTTGCTGTCGGTTTTGTGCCTTATTTAAGCAACAAACTATTTGTCAGTATATTTACGCTTCTAAATATTTTGGTACTCTGTTCAATTATCCAGATATGTCTTTGGTAAGCCACCTGACTACCGACATTCAGAAAAAATGCAAAGATAAAGACAGAGACAGGCCTCCTAGGTCCAAAGCTGCAAATGACACTTCTAAGCTAGTCGCCAGTTTGCCGGTACTCGGTGAGGCACTTTCGCAGCCCCGGATACCCGCTACTTCAGATTCGCAGGCCTCTACTGAGACCCATTTGGAGTCCGGTATGCTGCGAGATGTGGAACCTGCAGATGTTCCTACCTTGGATGGGTGCGGAGCCACTCTGCAGGCACCGGCTTCTGAGGGTGTGTTCAGGCCTACTGACTTGCATATTAAACAGACACCATCATTTTCAAGGCCTAAAACTCGAACCATGCCTAGAAAACAGACACCCAGACCGCATGGTCAGGCCTCTATGCCTAAAAAACAAATGATAAGAATGGCTGAAGACCTTATTAATTTAATCAGGGGAAGCCAACCTTCCCCCTCTGAGACTAGGACTGAATTTGCTTATGATACTTCTGATCAGGTTTTTGAAATTTCTGATGTCGCTGGACGTTCCGTTGCATCCGTCCAGTCGCGAGTGCAGGTCGATGTTCAAGCAGTTTTCGCGAGTGGCGGTTGGCGTTCTGAAATATTTCGAGCGGAGTTTCTTTAGGCGAAGCAGAGTTTTTTAAGTACCTTTTTGAAACAGAATAGTTTCAAAAGTGTCAGCGATTATGAGTTGGAGTTCAAAAATGCAATAACTGTATTGTTTCAGGCCGTAAATACGGAGTTATTTTTACCCCACGGCGGAACATTTTTGTTTTCTTGTGGAGAGTTTACGTTGTTGGTTGCGCTCCAAAAAGGTGTGTAAATATACTTTTAAGAGGAGGCAGATTGCAATTAGGTTAGTGTTTGGGAAAGCGTGTTTGTTATAAAATGCGAGAATGCACGCGGCGCCAGCCGTGAATGCTTCAGGACAAACAGCGCCTCATAGGGTTGATGAACCCGTTAGAAAACTCAGGTTGCCTTTAGTGAAGTCCAGTGGATGCCGAGTCCCAGGCCAGGCTTTTCCTATTACAAGGAGCCCGCTTTAAGGAGGTAGTTGAGGCCTTCTCAGGGTAAGGGTGACCTGTCTTGGCTCTCTCGGTGCCTGCCAGAGGTTCTCTGATCTCTAGGAAATGCAGGTCACTGTTTTAAAATTGGCCCATAGTTTGATTACTTCTCAGGGAGGTTCTGAGCCTGAGGTCTCTGTGAGGTTACCTCTCTTCCTTAGGGAGTTTGATAGTTTTGAACAGTGTTCCAGAGGCGAGGTAGTTCTGCGGAAAAGAGGCAGGGGGTCTCCTACTTATTCTCTTTCTCATGTGGATTAGGCTGATCTCTTCTGTTGAAGACTCTTTACTTTCTATCATTTTTAGTGAGTCTGCAGTGGGGCTTTCCTCCACTTTGTTCTCCTAGGCCAGTTTCTCATTGATTCAGGAAAAGGCTGTTTGATTCTTGTTTTTACCCCAGCATAGGCCTTCTTCTACTCATCCTCAGTGAAGAATGTGGTGATTCTTGTTTTTCAGGGCTGAGGTCCTCCTGCTACTGCTCCTGTTACGCCTTCTAGGCATTATGTTTTGCCCGAAGCTCATAAGTATTTGTTTAAAAATGTGGGAAGCTTCTAAGCCTGATAGGTCTCAAGGGCCCAAAGGTGTTCTTTGTTCTGTGGTTAAAAATCTATTTCCCAGAGATATCCTGGCAAGGGCAGGCCTAGGAAGTAGAGGGTTAAAGAAAGTAGCCTGACTTCCACCTCTAGCCATGAGAGCATTGGTGTCATGTTCAGTGGCTGAAATACCCACTTACTTCTTCCACAAGAGAAATCTAAGGTGGGCCCTTTGGCGCTTCTAAGGCAGTGTAAAGTTAAAGGCTTCTTGGTAAATATCAATAGTCCTTTGTGGGTAGGCATTTTCCAAGTGATGGCTTGGAAGCTGTACACTGTCTGAACAGAATTGGCTGTTTCATTGCAATGTCTTACTTGAGCATGGCTCTGGTTGAAGGATCGAATTTAGCTGTCTGTGTTAAGACAAGGAGTGCCAGGTTGTTCATTAGTCTGACATGCTGTTTGAATGCCTGTGGAAGCAGTTTTTAAAGAAATGGAGGATTTTGCTGTTTCTATACAAACTGTGTTTAAAGATTTTTGCAGGTGCATTGACCGAAAGCTAAGTGAAAAAGCACTGCTAAAAGGCTTTTTTGCAGGTGCAACATGAATTTTGCTAGTTTTTGGTCTGTCTAGGCGTGGAAAAGTCCTGTAAGGGCCAGCAGTTCTTTATGGCCTAGAGTCTAGGAGTTCACTAGCTCCAGACTAGCCTTTTCTAGAGGTGTCAGAGGCTGCGGTCACAGTATCAATGACCTGTGTGGACACAGGGCAGGGTCCAGTCGATCTAAGGGCTCAAGGTCCAGGAAGACTTTCTCTTCAGGGTAGGAATTCTTTATGGCCTCAAGACACTTGGGGTCTGGATATCATTCACCACGGTTACAGATTTTATTTCCATAGTGATCCCCTTGCTGGATACTCTCAGGCGCTCCTCACTGATTTAGAAAAGACAGCTCCTTTCAGGAAATCTCTATTTATTCCACATAGCAAGAGGTCAGCCAATCCACTTAATCCAGTTTTGGGCCTAGGATTTTATTCTTCAGAAAGTCACAAGTAGATTACTCAGGGCCTAAGTAAGGAGAAGAGGAAACACTGTTATCTCTTTTACAACACGTAGGGGACATTCCCAAGATCAAGATGTCTCTCTTACAGCCTGATTTGGACTCTTCCAAGTTCTGGATGGTAACAAAAGATCTCAAGGATCCCCTTTTTCATGATCCTATAAGGCTAGACTTCATTCTCATTCAAGCTGTTTTGAAATGGAAATTCTCATTATCAGTTCTACTGGTTGCCCTTCACTATCAGCTGGAAATTCTCATTCACAAAGGTTCTGGATCCTTAGCTTACTTCAGGCTGGGTGCAGTAATCTGAAAGGTTCTGCAGGACTATTAATCAGTTCTCCACTATCTACTGCTTCAGCATCTGGCTCAGAGTATTCACAAAGGTTCTGGCTCCAGTGATAGCTCTGTTTCTGCATCACAAGTCAAATCTATCCTTGTCTCAAGAACATGTCCTTTCTGGGTGTGAAACTGAATACAGCAGCACAGCATCTGAATTACCCCGGACAAAGTGTGCTTTCTGTCACTTTTACTTCCATCGCAGCAGCCATCAGTCGTGCTGACTGCAGGACAATCCTTCAAGCATGTGGGTTCATGGCATCTTGTATTCTGGTGCTTCCCAGTGCTCAACAAACAGAACATGTACAATGGTATCTCATCGCGGCATCAGTCCGTCCTGGCTGCTTGGAAGACACTGTCATTTCAAGACCGCACTAAGATGGTATCTCAAAATACATGGTCTCACATAAAACAAGGGACAACTGTCATTCAAATTAGAGTGTCATTCAGGGACATTAACGTGCCTTGATTTGGACATTGCTTACAACAGGAATTTACAATGGAAGAAGTGGATACAAGACAAGTGGCCTCATGTAGGGAGCTCCCTCGATATCAACGGAGCTCAGATAAATGGAGTCCGAATTGCAGACTCCTGACCTGCAGACTGGAGCTCATCTAAATGGACAGTGGATACAAGACAAGTTCAACTTGTTATTGGTGGCTACACAAGCAAGGGGGAGGTTTCTTGTACAGTGCAGTTAACACAAGCAACAAGCAACATAGAGAATCTTAAGCTCACAACTAAGGAGAAGTTTGCAACCATACTCCTGCTAGGCAGCACTCCATTTGCTGGGAGACTGGCATAAGCTTTATGCAGGCAACTCTTCCACTGGATATTCATGTATTTAAACAATTGACAGTGTCTTGGTGAACTCAGGCATAGAAAAGCTATGACACTCCACTAAACCACAGATCATCAAGCAGAGAAATCATGTGGTTCATGGGGAAAAACACTCATAGATCTAGTATACTTGAAAGTTGGTCAAGTGGAAATGTGTATGCCTTTCCAATCTGTTCTCTTCTTAAAGGAACTATCAAAGGTCTGACAAGACAGGCCAAACCTTCAGCTGCCAGCATTTCCACCTCCTCCTCCAGGTCAAAACCCACTACTCACCGTCTTGATTGGTAAAAGAAGCATGATTTAAGATTCACTCAAGGTCAGACAAGACAAGGCAAAGATGGCGGTCATCTGCTCCTATTCAAGCTTCACTCTGGTAATCTACTCTCCCGGCATATTCTGTGTTGAAACACAGCAGGTCTCAGCTTCCTCAACAAGTTCACTCTCTTGATTATGGACTGTAGCAGATCAAGTACAAAAACTGAGTGTATCTCAACAAAATGGAAGAGTCTGTTTTATGAGCTAAGAGACTCAAAACAAAGAGATAGTTGAAAATAATTTGAAGAAGAGAGAGAGAATTGAGTAGGAGAGTGAATTTGGAAATTTGTAAAGATTTTTTATTTGTGGCTATGCTGCAGCAATTTTTCTGAGGACAATAATTTGATGCTTTACCTTCAAGATCTATGCTTGTTCAAGCAGTAGTTTCTGATCCCCACAAAAGTTTTGCAAGACCTTCAGTGGCTTAGTTTCAGTTTTGGGATCTCAGTTTTGTGTTGGAAAAACTTAAGCACACTCTCTTGCTTGCTCAATTAATTTTGTGCTGCAACTTAGAATACTTGTCTTGGAGGGAGCTGCTGCTGACTGCTTGGCTGACAAATCATGGAAGGGTGCTTCGTTAGCTGTACTTCTAGCAGAAGAGGTGTGCTGAGTATTGGCCCTTGTGGATAGGGTACTTGTGCATTAGCTATCCTTGATTTATGCCTATTTTGGTTTTCCAGCCTTTATTTAAACAATAAGGATAGGTGCCCTCGTTTTTTATGTCCTTCCATTTGCCTCTTTTAATAAAGGGAAAAGATTTTGCACACTTATAGATGTACACAGGCAATTAAACAAGAAATTTAGGCAAAAGATTTTCTAGGATTTTAGGCAGTCACCAGTTTTAGTTGTTTGTTTCTTTTTTTTGTTAGCTTTGGAGTGAGTTGGTTTGTTTCTTGTTGTTTCAAAACAATTTGGCTGAGGCATGGCATTTTCAACCATTTGCATCATGGTGGCCATTTTTGCAGTGGATATTTTGTTGGCATTCCCATACTGCTACTGCCAGCTCTGCAGCATTTCTAACAACCAGGGGCAACTGCTAAGGATTTTGGGAAGCAAAGGTGGCACCAGTTCAGCTGGGAAGCTCTACTTCCTATCACCCCTTCCTATCTCTCTAAGTCTAGGGCTCTGGTTGCCACAGCTGTTTACCAAGGTTTTGCCCTAACTGTTGCTTCTTGCTGATTGTTGCCCTTCCCTTACTTCTGCTTTGCCCTACCCCCAAGTACTGACTGCAGCAAAAGAGGAGAAAGAACATAGTACAGTTTTGTAGTTTACCTATAATAGGTAAATGTAGATGTTCGAGGATTCCATCCCTCCACCTCTGTTCCTGTCTCCCTCCCCTTGTTGTGGGTTAGTATTTTTTGTGCTTTTATATTATATTATATTATATTGTGTATATTGTACCATATTTTTGGTGCAGGTTTTTTGGGACTTGTCTTTTTAGGTCTTTCTGACTCTGGGGCAAGAAAAGACGCTGATATGACGGCGGTCGCGCGCATAGTACCTGACGACGTACTGCCAGTCGTGAACGTGCGCCTGACCGGCGCCGTCAGACTATACTCTATTGGGCCGACTGGACGGAGGACTACCCAATAGTAAGGACTGCAGCAATGGAATCCTCGAACATCTACATTTATGGTAGGTACAAAACTGTACTTTTCCTCTGATGACCAGGATTTACCCTTCTCTACCTATGAGGATTCTGATGCAGAGGACTCCATTCCCTCTGCTTCCCTCCAGAGGATTTCTCTTTTGGTGAAACCTTGCATACTCTTACAGAACATTTTTGCTGGGAAAGCCAGGATTCCTCTGATTCTAAAGAGAGGTTTAGGGAATTCTTACTTCTGCCCCAACACAGGCCTTTAGCTATCCCTCCTGTACTGGACATTGTTGATGCCTTTTCGGACTCTAGCTTGGGTTCCTGACTCTCAAGTTACTTTTTAAAAATCCTACTGCGGATCCTTTTTAAAAATCCTACTGCGGGATCCTAAGACCATTTCACAGGGACCCAAGGACATTAAGGCTGCTACTGCCAAAAATCCTACCCCCTCTGATAGAGATACCAGGGAGCTGGATAGATGGGGTAAGAAGGTATACACTTCTGCAACCTTGGCCATTAGGGCCTTAAACTGACAGTTTCATATGTTAAAGTATCAGCAGCATATTACTGGATTGCTTAAACAGAAAATGATGTTGATTCCTGACTGTGCTGAAAATAAAGATTTACAGGATTTAATGCATTCTGCTGAACAAGTTGGAAAACATACTTTGCAATGTGGTTTTGATTCACTAGAGGCATCTTGCAGGGCTGCTGTCACTGGGTCTGTACTTAGAAGGCATGCCTGGCTTAAGGAGCAATCTTTGCCAGATCATGTTAAAGCTAAATTGCTGGATGCTCCCTTAAATCAGGGCCGTCTGTTTGGCAGCAGAGCAGTAGTAGTACTTAAAAAGATGGAGGAAAAAGCTAAATCCATGCAAACTGTTAAAGATTTCCTACAGGTACAGCCTCCAAGATTTAGTAGGCATTGGCCCTCTAAGAATTGGTCCTTTCCTGCCTCTTCCACAGGACTAAGCAGTGGGGGGGGGGGCTCCCACTTCGAAATCAGAGAGTAGTAAGACTCCCCCCTGTGGTAAACTGTCTCAATGCCTTAACTTTAAAACTTCCAAGCCCTTCTCGACTGCTCCTTTTGGGGGAAAGATTGCTCTGCAGACAAAAAACTGGGAACTAATTACCCAGGACAAATGGGTTTTAAATAGTGTCCCAAGGATACAGATTTCACTTCCACATGTTACCAACCCCAAATGGTTGGCAAGATCTACCCCCAAATCAGTGGGCAGTGGCTCAAAAGCAAGTACTTCTCTCTTAAGCATAAGGGTTATTCAAACTGTACCAGAAGAGGAAAAGGGACAAGGTTTCTACTCAAGACTTTTCATGGTACTCAGAAAAGACAACTCATGGCGTCCTGTCCTGGACCTTTCTATCCTAAACACCTTTTTGGTGATCACAAAATTCAAGATGCTAACTTTTCACCCATTGCTTCCTATGCTAGGCAAGGATGCCTGGTTGGCAACACTGGATTTAAAGGAAGCCTACCTGCACATCCCAATTAGGGAATCTTGCAGAAGATACCTAAGCTTCAGTTCTCTGTACTGCCCTTTGGCTTATCTACTGCGCCCAGGGTATTTACAAAGTGCCTAGCTCCAGTCATTGCATTTTGCAGGCAAAGAAATATTCAAATATACCCATACTTGGACAATTGTCTAATTCAGGCAGAAAGCCAGGACATACTTTTGAATCATCTGGCGTTTGTACAAAAGGTCCTAACTTGTCTGGGGTACACCATAAACAAAAAGAAATTACATCTTGTACCCTGTCAAATTACATTCCTGGGGGCAAGCTTGAACACAACTTCCCAGATGGCTTTCCTCACGCCAGAGAAGCAAATTAATTTGACAGCTTACTTCAAACTAATTGTCACAAAATCCCTGCTATCTGCAAGGCAAATACTTGCAAGCCTTGGGGTTCAAGGCCTCCTGCATTCTCCTAATTCCATATGCAAGACTGCATATGAGGAAACTACAATGGTATCCGAAAAGCCTATGGTGTCAACATTCTCAGGATCTAGAAGCAATGATTCCTATCATACCTTGCTTATATTTAGAGTTCCTTTGGTGGGCCAAGGCCTGCCACCAAAACAAGGGACTAACATTCACTCTACCCCCTGCCGCCCAAACCCTAACAGTAGACACATCAGACTATGCATGGGGATCTCACCTGGCAGGGAAGTGCATTCAGGGCAAATGGAACCCAAGTCAAATGCATCTGCATGTCAGTCAGAAAGAAATGTTAGCTGTACAGAATGCTCTGACAGCCTTCAAGGACCACATTCTTCCAGGACATTTAATGGTAAGGACGGACAACACCACTGTTAAGTAGTACATAAACAAGAACCATGGCCCATTCATACCCCCTCTGCAGACTAGCAGTGGCTCTGTGGAACGCAGCCTTGAGCTACCAAGTGCATCTACAGGCTCAATTCCTACCAGGAAAGCTAAATACACTGGCAGAAGAACAAAGCAGAAATCTCATGGACCCACACGAGTGGAAACTGGAACCAAAGACTTTCAACATGTTGATAAACAAATGGGGGAGCCCAGATATAGACCAGTTTGCCTCCACCCAGAACTACCAATTGGACAAATTCTGCACAAGGACCCCCCACAAACAAGCTTGGAAAGTGGATGCCCTGTCCTTCAATTGGAAAAATCTATCAGTTTATGCCTTTCCTCCTCTGCCTCTCCTTTCCAAAGTGCTACTAAAGATCAAACAGGACAAACCAAGGACGATACTGATTGCACCAGACTGGACACACCAACACTGGTACTCCCCTCTTGCGCAATGTGTCACTGCTTGCACCATGGCACCTGCTTCAGACCCCTACCCTGCTGTCCCAGCAGGAAGGCCAGATTCTGCATCCTCAGCTTCAAACCCTGAGCCTGGCAGCCTGGCTAATTATTTGACCTCTCCATTACCATCCCTCAGTAAACAAGTGTTGGATGTCATTTTGGAGGCAAGGAGGCCTAGTACTAGAAAATCTTATGCTGAAAAATGGAAAAGATTCTGTTCCTGAAACCAAACTCAAGGGATGGGCACAGCAGCACCCAATTTACCTCAGATTCTTCAATACTTAACTGAGATGCTCCACAAGGGCTTTTCTTTTTCCTCCATCAAAATTCATGCCTCAGCCATTTCAGCTCATTACAACACAGAACCACCCCTCTTCTCTCATCCACTGCTCAAGCAGTTCCTCAGAGGGGCCAAAAACTTAAGACCACCCAGGAGACCCCCAACTCCAGCCTGGGACCTTAACTTTGTATTGGAAAAACTCACTCTACCTCCTTTTGAGCCAGCTTCAAGTGCAGAGTTAAAATTCCTTTCTTGGAAAACAGCCTTCCTTGTAGCAATCACTTCAGCAAGAGGGGTATCTGAATTACAGGCCCTTATGGCAGTTGAGCCTTTCATCATCTTTCATGCGGACAGGGTGTCCCTCAGGACCAATCCCTCCTTCATGCCCAAGGTAGTATCCAATGTGGCTCTTAATCAGTCCATTAATTTGCCAACCTTCTTTTCTAATCCACAGAACAAAGGAGAACGGATACTGCACTCCTTAGATGTGCACAGATAACTTAGATTTTACTTGGACAGGACTAAACCTCAAAGGAAATCTGAACAACTGCTGGTGGCATTTGCTGCAGGAGCAGAGGGGAAGGCCATTTCAAAGCAAACCATTTCTAAATGGATAGGCCTTTGCATTCATTTCTGCTGTAAGCACCATGGAAAACCTATCCCACAGGGATAAGACCACACTCAACCAGGGCTGCATCTTACCTCTTCAGCCTTTCTCAGAGGTGTCCATACCAGGGACATCCTAGAAGCTGCTACCTGGAGTTCTGTACATACTTTCACCAAGCATTACCATTTGCCTATTTTCTCCAAATCCAGATCTGGTTTTGCCACTGCAGTCTTGCAGGGCCTTATAGCTGATTCTAATGCTATCTAAATTCCTCTTCCCATTCTTAGCTTTGGGAATCTACCCAAATGTGATGATTGCAACAGTGAAACACGAACATAGTACAGTTGTGTACACTTCCCATAAATGTAGATGAACGAGTGTATTCACTGTTACAGTCCTGGTTACCCTCCATCCAGCCCCCTGACTTCTTTTGGCTATACCTCTATTCTCCATTACTATGCTTTAAAAGCTTTTTGGTGTATTTGCTTTTTGTTGGAGGTATAAACTTGCATATATATGTTTAATTGCTTCCCATTAGGGGGCACCTGACATCTGGGGCAAGAAAAACTGATGTAATGGCGTCGGCTGCATGCTTTATACCCCTGACTACCTGACGTCATGGAAGATGAGACAGAAACCGACGCAGGACCCAAGACTTTGATAATCAGGCCGACTGAGGGCTACTGCAAGCAGATAACCCAAATGTGATGACTGCAACAGTGAATACACTCGAACATCTACATTTATGGTAAGTGTACACAACTGTACTTTTCCTGACAAACCATGTGCTGTCTGACTATCATTTTCTCTACCACATGCCTCTTTTTCTTCATATTTCCCTATCCCTGCCTGTTTGGTTAAATATTACCCAGGATTCCTGGGTTTTGTCCGTTATCCGCATAGGGTATTTCATGGTCTGGAAATCTCTTCCTCCTTTCATGGGCATTCCTCAGCCCCCCCTCAAGAAGAGTTAGCATTCTTTCCAGGGGTGTTACAGGATCTTTTGACTGGGAGAACTGTTCGGGAAGTTCAGTTTCCCAAAAGGGAAGGGGTTTTATTCCAGCATGTTTTTGGTTCCCAGGAAAGAGGGCACTTGGAGACCTGTTCTGGACCTCTGTCACCTAAATACATTTCTAAAGGTCCCTTCCTTTCAGATGTTGCCCCTTCGGACCTTGTTCCCTTTGCTGCTTCCTCAGGTTTTTCTAGTGTCTTTGGACCTCAAGGATGCTTATCTTCATATCCCTATTTACCCCCTTTTCAGGAAGTTTTTGTGTTTATCGGTTCCTTCCTGGCATTTTCAGTTCTCTGCTTTGCCCTTTTGGCCTTTCTACTGCCCCAAGTGTTATTCTTCACCAAATGCTTCACTCCTGTGATTGCTTTTTTCAGGCTAAGGGGGATTCAAGTCTTTCCATATTTGGATGATCTCCTACTTCAGGCATCCTCTCCGGAAATTTTACTGCAAAATCTACATTTTACCATTTCCCTTCTGCAAAGCTTGGAGTTCACTATAAATTTCAACGAGTCCTTTCTGATTCCTTCACAGGATCATGTCTTTCTGGGCTGCAGGATCCATAGTGTTCATTACTGGCATCCCTACCCCATTCCAAGACCTTAACTCTCATTTCTTTCTTTCAATCCCTTCTTCTTCTGGCTTCACTAACAGTCATGGTATTTCTGAGAACTCGTGTTTATGGCCTCCACCATTCTTATGCTCCCTTTTGCCAAGCACCACATGAGAAAACTTCAGTGGTTTCTAAAATCAGTTTGGGTTCAGCATTCTTATCCCCTCAATTTGTTAGTTAATCTTCTTCCATGTCTCAAGATGGAACTTCAGTGGTGGGTTCAGCAGTTAACTCTCAATCCAGGGCTAGCTTTTCAATTCCCTCTTCCCTCTCAGGAGCTATTCACAGACGCTTCATAATTGGGAGTGGTGAGCAACCTTCGGCTCTCTAAGGTGCAGAGAGTCTGGTCACCTCAGCAATAGAAAGACCTCATCAGCGTCAAAGATGAGAACTCTTCAGTGGCTTTTCAAGCCTTTCACCCTGTATTCTCCCCAGGACCTCTCAAGGTGTTTATAGACCATACCAAGTGATGCGGTGTATCAACAAACAAGGGGAGACGAGGTCTTAATATTTTTTGCCAGTTGGCACTATCAAGTGACACTTCAGACAATTTACATTCCCTAATGTCAGAACATTGTGGCAGACTGAGCAGATCTTTAACTCAATCCCACGAATGGACGCTTCACATGGATATGGGTACTCAGATGGATGGTTTTGCCTCCCCTCTGAACAGACAGCTTTTTCTCTTTTGTGCCAGAGTCCCAGGTCCTCTGGTTTGGAAGGGTGGATGCCTACTTTTTTTCTTGTAAGGGGATGTATTTGTGCCTTTTTTCCCCTTCCCTTCATTCCAAAAGTCATGTTCAGAATATAACAGGATACTCTCAAGATCTTGTAGGCGACTTCCTTTTTGTCCAGTCAGCACTGTTCATTCTTCTGCATTTAGCTAAGGGCAGTGATTACAAGACACCTCACAGGGTGGACCAACTCACTCATGACAAAGGATCTCATCCATCCCCACCTGTCCACTCTTCATCTGACAGTGTGTGTGATAGGATTTTGATTCCATATAGATACCTTTTTTTGAGGACATGCTTTGGGTTCTTTGAGACCAGGAAAACCACAACTAGGAAGTCCTGCTTATCCAAATGGAAGAGGATGTCCTTCAAGGATGCATCTGCAGTCATAACATATGGGTTGTCCTGCCTCAGGCAGCCCTTCGGTCGGCCGGATTCCAAAGTCTGGGTCTGGCCTCGGCTGATGTCGCACTTTCCCTGACATCAGAGTGTCTGGGGTATAAAAGCATCAGCCGACGCCATTTTCCTCAGTCTTTCTTGCCACGCGGTGCCCGTAGCAGAAGCTGTTCGCTACCGAAGACTTCGAAAAAAGCTAAGTACCCTGTTGGGGACTCTTTCTTGCCTCAGCCGATGTCAGACAAAGTAAATAATTGTTTAACTTGTGGGAAACAAATACTTCATAAGGATTTCCATTCCTACTGCCTTCCTTGCTTAGGCCCAGACCACGACGTATCGGCCTGTTTAGCCTGTGCTTCCTTCAACCGACGAACTCTTAGACGTCGGTCGGAGTTTGCAGAGGAATTTTTTGGGGCCAGTTTTGCTTATAAAATGCCGTCTGAGACTCCGACTTCGCATTTGGTGAAAAAACGGAAGGAAAAGGACCAACACTCGCGGCCCGCGGTTTCGGCTGAAACCACGGCAAGGCCTACCGCGAGTGTCTCAGTTTCGGCCGAAACAGAGTCCTCGGAGATTCCTTCTTCTGAACCCATTCATCCGACCACCGAGGCCCGGGAGGCCCCGGCTGAGTCGGCTACCGAACTTCCTACCGAAACCAGTGTTCAGGAAATGTCTGACACCATACCTTTGGACATTTCTACCCCTGCACGTGGGGCAACTAGGCCCCCTGCTTCCATGTCCATTAAGGCCTTTTCTAGGGCTAAAGCTGCCAAACTATCTAAAGCTATGCCTACCAAAACTACCTCCCAGAGGCCTTCCTCTAGTTCTCAGATCCTCAGCCTTGCAGAGGACCTTATTTCTTTAATTAGGGGTTCACAACCTCACCCAGACAGGACCTCTCACCCTCCTCCGGACAAAAGGCCCAGGACTGACCCCTCTGACCCACACTATTCAGATGATTCCACGGATGGGTCTGAGTTGTCAGACCACCAGGAGGAGGCTTATTCGCCTTATGAGGATTCAGATGCTGAGGAATCTATCCCTTCGGCCTCCCCTCCTGAAGAGTTTTCCTTTGGTGAGACTCTACATTCCATGAGAGAGCATTTCCAATGGCAAGGTCAGGATTTCTCTGAGTCTAGAAAAAGATTAAGGACCTTTTTGCATTTGCTTCAACATAGGCCCTTAGCTATACCTCCTGTTCTGAATGTAATTGATGATGTGTACAATGATGTCATTACAGCCCCTGATACTCTTCCTCCGGCCCCTGCCAAACCTGACAGATACTACAGGGTCCCGGATTCTCATTTCCATCTGTATAAAGCCCATTCTGCAGACCCAGAAACTATTTCTCAGGGCCCTAAAGGGGTTGCGGCCGCCACTGCCAAAAATCCTCTACCCTCTGAAAGAGAGTCTAGAGCTTTAGAGAGATGGGGAAAGAAGGTATATACTTCTGCAACTCTTTCTGTCAGGGCATTAATTTGTCAATTTCATATGATACAGTACCAAGAGTATTTGTTAGATGAACTGAATAAGAAGCTTTCTTCTCCTGAACCCCTTGACCGTAAATCCCTTCAGGATTTGGTACACAATTCACAACAGGTTAGTAATAATTTCTTAAAATGTGGCTATGATGCACTGGAGGCTTCATTTAGATCAGCTATGACTGGGGCAGTTATTCGTAGGCATGCCTGGCTGAAGGAACAATCTTTGCCAGACCATGTTAAAGCTAAACTCCTGGATGCTCCAATGGAGAAACAAAATTTATTTGGCTCCTCTGCTCAGGAGATCTTAAAAAAGGTTGAAAAAAAGGCAAAATCTGTGCAAACAGTTAAAGATTTCCTGCAAGTACAACCACCGAGATTCAGCAGAAACTGGCCTACTAAGAATTGGTCCTTTCTAGACTCGGATAGAGCCCAGAGGGGCAGGAACAGGCAGAGGTCAATCGAAGGGCTCCTACAGAGGCCGTCAGTGGCAGCCTGCCAACGAGAGGAGTAGTGCAACAGCAACAACTACTACACCAGGACAGGCTCAATGACTTAACTCTGATTCCGCCTACCAGGGATCAACTGGAAGCACCCTTGGGCAGAAAGCTGGCTTTATTCTCAAAAAACTGGCATTATATTACAAAGGATACATGGATGCTGCAAATAATAGATAAAGGATACAGGTTCCACTTCCACACTTTGCCAAAAAGAAACGGAATGCCAAACCTTCCACCAAATCAGAGGGCAGAGGCTTTAAGACAGATCAACAATTTGCTTCAGATGAAAGCTATAGAAAAGGTACCATGTTCAGAACAAGGCCAAGTATTTTACTCCAGACTATTCCTTGTACCAAGAAAAGAAAATCAATGGAGGCCTATTCTCGACCTGTCCGCACTGAATACTTATCTCATTGTGCCAAAATTCAAGATGCTGACCCTACAGCAACTTCTTCTCATGTTGGGCAAGGAGTCTTGGCTGGTGACTCTAGATCTCAAGGAGGCATACCTGCACGTCCCTATTCGACCAAGTTGCAGAAGACGCCTCAGATTTCTTGCAGGATCAGAGCATTATCAATTCTCAGCATTGCCCTTTGGCTTATCTACTGCGCCCAGAGTATTCATGAAATGCCTGGCATCAGTAATTGCACATTGCAGACTACAAGGAATTCAAATTTACCCATACCTGGACGACTGCCTAATCCAAGCGGACAACAAGGGAAATTTGATAAAGGACTTGGCCTATGCCATACACCTGCTACAGGCCTTGGGATACACAGTCAACATCCAAAAGTCAAGATTAGTGCCATCCCAAAGGATAACCTTTTTGGGTGCAGATCTGGACACAACCACCCAAATGGCTTTTCTCACAGAAGAAAAACAACTTCCAGATTTCTTCATGATTCTGACAAGACAAACTCGGCTTACTGCAAGGAAAATCCTGCAGGCCCTGGGTTACATGGCATCCTGCATAATTCTGATTCCGCACGCCAGGCTGCATATGAGGAAATTACAGTGGTACCTAAGGAGTGTATGGTCTCAACACAGTCAGAGTCTAGAAACCTTGGTACCAATCATTCCATGCCTTCAAAAGGAATTTCTGTGGTGGGCTCAGGCCTGCCAGTCCAACAGAGGGTTGCCTTTCAACAAACCAAAAACAAGGCAGACCATCACCACGGACGCCTCAGACCGAGTATGAGGAGCGCACATGGAGGGCAAATGTATCCAAGGCCTATGGCCTCAAGGACAGCTGCAAATGCACATAAACCAAAAGGAAATGCTGGCAGTGATGCATGCAATCGAGGCTTTCAAACCCTTCCTCCAACAAGGCCACCTGTTAATAAGGACAGACAACACCACGGTCATGTGGTACATAAACAAGCAGGGAGGCACACACTCTTACCCTCTATGCCGGATGGCTATGAATCTATGGGAACTATGCCTGAAACTCAATATCCAGCTACAGTCCCAATTCATGCCAGGGAAAGAGAATACACTGGCAGACAGCTTAAGCAGAACTACCATGGATGCTGCACCCAGACATCTTCCAACTCATAGCAAAGACATGGGGAATGCCGGAGATAGATCTGTTCGCCTCCCCACTCAACCATCAACTGAAGACATTCTGCTCAAGGACAAACCACCCACAAGCTTGGAGGGTGGACTCTCTCTCTTTCAGCTGGAAAGCCCTAAAAGTATATGCCTTCCCACCTCTCCCATTGATGTACAAGGTTCTACTGAAGATCAGGGAGGAACAGCCAAGAGTGATACTGATAGCTCCAGACTGGCCAAAGCAACACTGGTATCCATTATTGAGAAGCATGTCTCAGGCAAAATCATGGCCTCTCCCCCTATGGCCTCTTCTTCTGACGCAGAACAATTTCAAGACCATGCATCCCAACTTGAAAACATTGCAGCTAACTGCCTGGAAAATTCCTTAAATCCCAATCAAACTGTTTTATCACAGAGGGTGAAGGATATTATCTTGGAGGCTCGCAGGCCTTCCACAAGGAAGACATACTCAGCTAAATGGAAGAGATTTCTCATTTGGAGCACATCAAAAGGCTCAGATGTCACAGTGGCAAGCATAACACATATCCTGGAATACTTAGCAGAATTGTTCCACAATGGCTTGTCCTATTCTTCCATTAAGATTCATGCCTCAGCAATTTCAGCAGAATACAATGTGGATCCACCTATCTTCTCACACCCTCTCCTCAGACAATTTCTGAGAGGTATCAAAAATATTAAACCTCCAAGAAGACCCCCTCTACCTGCTTGGGATCTCAACTTTGTGCTGGAGAAACTGACACTTCCTCCTTTTGAACCAGCAGCATCAGCGGATCTACAGTTTCTGACTTGGAAAACTGCATTCCTTCTGGCAATAACTTCAGCAAGAAGAGTATCTGAGTTACAAGCATTAATGGCAGTGCAGCCTTTTCTTATTTTCCATCAGGACAGAGTTTCACTAAGAACCAATCCTACTTTTATGCCAAAGGTGGTAGCTAGGGTATCCTTGAACCAAGCTATTCACTTGCCTATGTTCTTCCCTAACCCACAGAATAGAGGGGAAAAACTTTTGCACACCCTGGATATTCACAGACAACTACGCTACTACTTGGACAGAACAAAAACTAGCAGAAAAACTGACCAACTTTTTGTAGCATATGCTACTGGGGTGCAAAGAAAGGCAATCTCCAAACAGTTTCAAAATGGATAGGAAATTGCATTTGTTTTTGCTACTCCTTTCATGGAAAGACAGTTCCTGAAAACATCAGGCCTCATTCCACAAGGGCCACGGCCACCACTACAGCCTTCCTACGAGGGGTGGCTACCAAGGACATTTTAGAAGCTGCTACTTGGAGCTCCGTGCATACATTTGCCAAGCATTACAATCTACCTTTATACTCCAGATCCAGAGCAGGTTTTGCTACTGCAGTCCTGCAGGGGATCTTAACTACACCATCCTTTTCTTAGTACCTCCTCCCCAGATTGGCTATGGTATTCTACCCATATGTTATGACTGCAGATGCATCCTTGAAGGACATAGTACAGTTTTGTACCTACCATAAATGTAGATGTCCGATAGGTATGCATCTGCAGTCAGGTTTACCCTCCCTCCTACCCCTCTGTGGTATTCCTAGGGTTCTTACCCCTCTTTTAGCTAGCTGGGGGAATCTATTATGGTGTATTTGTTTGTTTATACATGTATATAATTTTGCAAATGTTTGGAACTTTCCAGCATTTATCCAAATTTAGCCTTCCTAGAGGGCACCTGGCATCTGGGGCAAGAAAAACTGAGGAAAATGGCGTCGGCTGATGCTTTTATACCCCAGACGCTCTGACGTCGGGGAAAGTGCGACATCAGCCGAGGCCAGACCCAGACTTTGGAATCCGGCCGACCGAAGGGCTGCCTGAGGCAGGACAACCCATATGTTGTGACTGCAGATGCATACCTATCTGACATCTACATTTATGGTAGGTACAAAACTGTACTTTTTCTGCTTTGGTGTCTTTATTGTAACCTGGTTCCATTTTCTGTGGATGTTTCTTTGGTTCCGTCTTATATGTGTGACCTGCTCAGTGCTGGGTTGGCTTATTCAGCTGGTAAGGCCCACTCATTAATTAGCTGCTTCTGCTTGCCTGCCTTTATCACCTCCTTTAGCTTCTAGATTTGAAGCTAAACAATTTCTTAACGCTGTCCTTCATATTAGGCCTCCAAGAAAGCCTGTTGCTCCTCCCTGGGATGTTAATTTTATTTTGGAAAAATTAACCCAGGTTCCTTTTGAGCCTGCAGGTTTCAGCTACCTTACAGCAGTGTTCTTGGAAGATTGTACTTTTTTTTTTTAGCCCTTACTTCTGCCAGATGGGTGTCTGACTTTCAGCCCTTTATGGCTTGTCCTCCTTTTTTTGTGTTCCATAAGGACAGGGTGTCCCTTCATGATGATCCTTCTTTTATGCAGAAGGTGGTGAATGAGTTCTCTCTTAATCAGTCTGTTTAATTTGCCAACTTTTTTTCCTTCTCTACACTCCTAGTGTGAAGATGCTGCATATGTTGGATATACAGAGACAACTCAGATTTTATTTGGATAAAACTATAAGACTTTTTGTAAATCTGATTAGCTGTTTTCCTTTCATCCTATGTCATTCATATTAGCTGTGTCTGAGCAGAATGTTTCTGTTTGGATTTCTAAGGCCATTTCATTTTGTTATTCTTTTCATGGTAAGACCCTTCCTTCTGTTAAGGCTCATTCTACTAGAATTGTGGCTTCTTTTGGTGCCTTTTTCAAGGGTTTAGATAGTAATTCAATTCTTAAGGCAGCTACCTGTGCTTACATTTATCAACCAGTGCAAGTTGGATTTGCTCGAGCCATTTTTCATGGGTTCCTAGAGAGCTCTGTTGGTCCTTCTGCCTCCCTCTCCCTTTTTTTTTTTTTTTTTTTTTTTTTTACTGAATACTGCAGCAGTGAAATTGAAGGACATGGTACAGTTGTGTAAGATCTTACCATAATGGTGTCACTGCTGCAGTATTCACTCCCTGCCTTCCTCCTTCTGGTCCTTATCTTTTAGCTGTACTGGTTATCTGTCTGTTTCTTGGACTGGTGTTCCTGTATTGGGTTTAAAAAGCTATTAAGGGCGGTTTGTTTTTCCAGACTAATGAAGGTGCTGTACTGGTGCAAATTATGCTAAGCAGTACTAAATTCTATTAACTTTAATATTTACACAATCCTGAATTCTAATAATTCTGTAGATATTGTCACTAAATGACAAGTAGCTGCTCTAAGCTTGTCAGCATGCAAGGTATTCACTGTAAAAAATTTCCTTTCTAGGTGTTTCCTACTGTACACTTTTGTATATTTCCCAACTCAGCTAGACCAAGCAAACACCTCCTGCCGCAAGCTGGATAAGCCCAGTCCTAATGTTAAAACACAGTAGAAGGACCCCCACAAGTGCAGTGCTGCCACAAATCAATTAAACAGCTAGCTGGGAAATTCCTTGTTGAAAGCGTTTTCAAAACAGTTTTACAGCAGTAATACTGAGGTAGAGAATTTTTTTTACAAACAAATAGTGAAATTTACTCCCAAAAGCTGTAGCGGTCAGTCAAAATAACTTAAGCAAGTTCAATCAAAGGTACTTAACTTTGCCTGGATGTTACTAAATACAAGTAAAACACTTCTTGAATACAGGCTAGGACTCCAGGCTTTGCTGAGCTCTAGGAAAACGAGCGGGAGACAACATGTAAAGTAGATTTACTCAAATGCAGTACTGATTTGCTGGGTGGGCTTTCAGTGTCCTGTATCTGTGGAAAACAATGGGTAACATGAGAACATAAATGGCTTGTACTACAGACAGTAGCAATGAAATAGGGGAGAGAGGGACTTTGGCCTCCATCCCTTATGGTAATCTGATGTCCAGCAGCACAGCCTTATAGAAATAACGTGGGAGAGTTGGGAAAAATTTTCAAGGAAGAAGCAGGCTAGCTGGAGAGGAATCAAATCAAATACAGCCAGTATTAGAGTTCTTTCAGAAACTTTTGCTTAATGTGTTGGAGGATGGGCCAGACACAGAATGCAAAAGCAGGTAAATGAAGAGCAGAATATTAAAGCACTGGAGCAGAGGCAATTCTCACTGTTGAACTTCTACTACAGTTTAAAACCCCAGACTATGCAGAAATTTGCCAGTAACACACTTTATGGAAAATATGCAGTAGTAAATTGTTAAGGCTCATATCTAGCAGTAGTACACAGTCCTGCCACAAATGTGAATTAAACTACAAGACTATGGCCCAACAGGGTTTAAAATACGAACAGCTTTTACAAGTAATTCTACTTGTGGACATTGAAATGCAGAATAATATAGGAACAGTCTTCCCACAACTGCAAGTCTGCAATTTAAAATGCAAGACTAAGGTCCCAGAACAAACTAAAAAGAATGCAAAAAAAGATAACACTTCTTGGCCAAAACATTCAGGTAAGGGTATATTTGCAGTCCCTTGGTTCTCCATTAAGCAATGGCTGGGGCCAGGCACTTTGTAAATACTCTGGGAGCAGTAGACAAGCCAAAGAACAAGGCTGTAAACTGAAAGTGTGAAGAATATCCAGTGAAGCACAGAAGCCTCCTGTGGGAGTGTCTGATAGGGATGTGCAGGTAGGCATCCTTTAGATCCAGGGTGACCATGAAGGCTTTGGGTAGAATGAGGGGTAGCAAAGTTTGTAGGGAGAGCATCCTGAAGGGTAGAACTTTTAGGAACAGATTTAGATAAGTCCAGGATTGGCCTCCAAGGGCCATCCTTTTTGGGGACTAGGGAAAGGTGGGAATAGAAGCCTTTCCCTTACTGTCCTGAGGGAACTGGCTCTATAGTTCCTAGAGTCAGGAGTTTTTTTCAATATGAGAGAGAATAGATGTTAGCTGGTCGATTGGAGGGAATGGAATTCTTTTTGGCTTTGGCTTTTCCTTCCAAGATAGGAAATATCCTTTTTGGATGATGGAAAGCACCCAAGTATCTGAGGTCATTGTTTTCCAGAAGGGGGAGGCTGCCACTAAAAAGGAACTCTTTGAAGAGATTTTTTGTGTCCATCCTCCTAACAGGAAATCAAGTGTGTTGGACAGGTTTGGGATATGGACATAAGCTGTAGCGACTTTCACACTGAGCACTGAACTACGTAGCCCACTTGACATGCTTCCAGAGGGAATTGACTAAGGAACTCACCAAGCCCTTCTTCGGTAGCCTACCAATGGACATCGAAAATAAACAGGAGTCTCAGTTATGTACTTTACGGTTAAGGTGTAATGTATCCATGCGTTTGCTTTCTAATGCATCTGTTGGTTTTGCTAGAGCAGCAGGTACCCAGCATAACCATGTGCCGGCATACTTGGATGCGATTGTGTGAATTTGCAGAAGGCTTCAAGAGTTCCTTCATTAACACCTCTTTTGATTGATCCATACTTTTTGGGCCAGAGGTTAAGGAATCTCTCACCAGGAGTGAGCAGGATGGTAAGACCCTTTCTACCATTGGAATTTGCTTTTCCACCCCTCTGAGTGGTGACAACTTGATGTGGTTCAGGAAGTCTCAAAGTTTCAACCAGGATGCGCTTGCAGACAGGCCCTCCTGAGGCAAAGGAAGGAGCAGTTTCAGTGGGTGTCACTTTAGGGACAGAGGCAGACTACAGAATTGGGAATTTCACAGTCCTTTTTCAGAGAAGTCCTTACAACACTCCTAAGGGGCTTGCCAGACTGTCTGTGCCCTCGAGTTTGGCAGGCTGTCACATCAGACACTTGGGTGTTGAAGATGGTCACCAGAGGCTTCCCATCCCTTAAAAAGAGAATTTCCACAGTGCCACCCTGTCAAATGGAATTTGCAACGACTTCTTAAAGCTATTGGAAAAGGTCATCTAACGGGTCACTTCCAACCAGCTAGAATCTGGGGTCTATTCCAGGTTCTTTTTAGTTCTCAGAAAGATGTGGGACTGAATGCCAATTTTGGACCTCCATCATATCATTCAGTTTGTAAAACAAAACTCTGGGTGGTAATTGTTCAGACCATTCTACCTCTTTTGAAGAAGGATGCTTGGATGGGGTCTATATTACCAAAGCGAAAAACCCTATTCCCAAATACCAAAACATTGACACGTATACTGCGAACTGCGAAAATCCCGAACGCACTAAACCGTGAAAAAAAATATATCTAACTGTCATAGTCAGCCAACCCCAGCACCCGCTACATACTACCTACCCAAAGAAAATAAATAAACCGCACACTTACACTAACCAAACCCTACTTCTAACCTAAGGTGAAGCACCAAAACCCTAACTCTAACCCTACACTAAACCCCACATACACAACTAACTATGCATTATCCCTAAACTCCCTAACCCTAAGGTCCGTAACTACCGCACACGTCCCCTACACACATACACCCAAACAAAATAAATAATCCACATACCATACATTTAACAAAACCTTACCTCCAACACTACACTAAACCCCACACACACAACTATCTATGCACTATCCTTAACCCCTCCCTAAGGTCCGTATCTACCGCACACTTCCCCTACAGACACACCCAAACAAAATAAACAATACACATACATACACTTAAAATAACTTACTTCTAACACTACACTAAACCTTACATACATTGCCTATCTATACACTTACCTTAACCCAAATCCTAACACTAAAGTCCTATCTATCACACACTTACCTTATGGAGCTATACCGCAGCGCAGACGGGCCAACCAAAACAAATCGACATTTCGGAATTTGTGGTTTTGTACATTTAGGATTTCCATACTTTGCACAATACGTGTCATCGTCTTTGTATTTGCTCATACGTTTTTAAGCGTTCGTTAAATAGACCCGATTGGATGTGTTCTGTAGACCAACAGGGTGCCTACTACCATAACAAAATTCCAAGGCAATCAAGGATATTTCTCCGTTTCCCTCTGGGAGCCAGTCCCTTCCAATTCAGGACACTGTCCTTTGGTTTCACCACAGCCCCTCAGGTATTCCCCAAATGTATAGTAGCAGTCACAGTGTTTTAAACTGGTTCCAGGTGTTCCTATACTTGGACATTTAGCTCTTCACCGCAAAAGACAGGAATCTCCTTCTCCAGCAATGGGACTATTTGCTCCAGCTTCTTCAACATTTGGGGATCACAGTCAATCACTCCAGAAACAAATTGACACCCACACAAGAAAGAGAGTTCATCGGATGCCACTTGAATAGAAGCAACCAAATAGCTACTCTCCCTTAGTCCAGGATTGTATCTGTCAAGCAGCCTTACAAGTTCAACACCCCTCTCCTTCTGCAAGAATTATCTTTCAGTTGCTAGAACTGACTGCTTTAACAACAACATTAGTCCCGTAGCCAAATACTACATGAGAGTTCTTCATTAGATCCTTTCTGTTCAATGTTCCCAGTTATTCATACTCTTCATGCGGCTGTTCGTCTAACTCCCATGTGCAAGTCTTGTATTTGATGATGGTTGACCTCCCCAGCTCTTCTAGAAGCTTAGACTTTCTCTGTATCCTTCCTTGGCCACACTAACCACATATGCTGTCTTCCTGGGGTGGGATGGGGTGCATTTTGAAGGGAAGACTGTTCAAGGTTCATGGTCGAACACGGAGGTCACACTCCACATCACTGTCCTGGAGATGAGGGCAGCTCTAGAGTTGTATGCTTTCCAGAATACTCTCCCCAGGGTGTGCTCTCTTCCAGAATGGCATGTCAGTAGTCTGGTACATCAACAAGCAGTGTAGTAACCATTCATATCCTCTGTGTCAAGATGCCATGAGTGTGTGGCAGTGGGTGCTAACTTTCCATCACTTTCTCATAGTGATGCATATTCTGGAGACTTCCACTGTGTTAGCGGATAAATTGAGCTGATCCAGCTTCCTGCCTCATGAAGGTTATTCAGTCAAGCATTGGTGAATCACATCTTAAGCCACTGTGGTCAACCATGCTATAGTTCTTGTCAGACCTTTTCCAAAACAGATCTTTCTTTTCAACAATAAAAGTGCAATGAACTGCTATTTCCATTTTCCATATTGCACACAATCGAACGGCTGTTGCTTCTCTAAAGATTTCAAAGGCTTTTGAGACCTCCCGTAAGGGATCTTATTCCTCCATTGGACATAACTATCATGCTTCAAGCATTAAAAAGCCACACTTTAAGCCAGCAATTTTAGCAGACTTGGAAGACTGTTTTTCTGGCTGCCATTATTTTGACTAAAAAAATTTCTGAATTACAAGCACTTTCTTGTAAACCGTGTTACCTGATTTTTGCATAAGGATAAGGTTTGAGAAAAAAATCTTATATTCATCCCAGAAGTGGCATACAAAATCAGCATTAACCAAACCATTAATTTACTAGTGTTCTTTCCAAGGTTTTCTAACAAAGGTGAATATTCTGTGCATCTATAGGATGTTCACAAACAGTTTAGATTTTTCTCCACAGGACTAAAAAAATTCAGAAAGTCTGATTAGCTGTTTGTAGCATTTTCTAAAGTCAAGCTAGACCAGTGCTTCTAAAGTCACCCTGTCAAGATGGCTGTCTTACTGCATACTGTTTGTATATGAATAATTGGGACTTTCTTTAACCAAGAAACCAGGAGCTCGCTTTGCAGGTTTTGTGGCTCCTCCTACTACTTTTGCTCATGTAGTCCGTATAGATGAAATCTATGTTGCAGCAACTTGAACCACAGTTGACACACTTACTCCTTATTACAAGCTGGATGTACAATCAAAATCCTGTACATCTTTTTGCTCCACCATTTTCTGGAATGTCCTTGATATTTGCCTGGTTTGCTGCAGCTAGGGAATCTGTCCCAAAGGTTGAATTAAATGAAATAAGGCAACATCAGATACGAGAGTTATGTACTCAACATAGTGATGGACCCTTCTACTCTCCATAGTAATGGACCCTTGTACTCCTCCATAGTGATGGATCCATATTGTCTTCTTTTCGTCCCTCCTCTTTCCAGATTTTCTCACCTGATGCCCCTCTTTGGTTAAATGGACCTAACCAGGAACATTGTCCCTCCACAGCCTCAGTTGGTTGTTTTCGCCAGGTTATATACTGATATAGAACACTTGGGTGTTACAATTTGAGATAAGAGACTTTGTTGGCTAATAAGTAGACAAACTCGATCTGAGGTACTTGGGGAAGAGAGGGATTATGGGCAGGGAAGGAGTCAGAGCCCTGGAGCCACTGCTTCTCAAGGTGCCAAGGTCAGATCCAATAACCTAAATGTTGAACCAGATGAAAAGACAATATGGGTCTATCATTATGTGAGTACATAACTTTCGACCTGATGTCATTTTGTCATTCCTCAGCTAATGGGTTTCTGATCAGACTATGCTGCATCTACCAGATCTGTGGATGTCCTATTCAGTGTTGCAGTATTCTGTACATTTGAGAAATCCTCCACCCAAACAACCCAACATCCGGCCAGCATACAATAGCTTTTAGCTACTGCAAGGTACATGGTACGTCGCATGTATGTGCTGATGTCAGCCATAAAAGGACGTCTGCACGTATAGTCCTCAGACCTTATTTGCCGCCATTTGGATTGCTTGACCTGTACGTCAGTCTGCTGCCAGATTCCAGTGGTTGCTGCCATCTTTCAGTTAAGTGCCCCATTGGAGATTTATTTATTTTTTTCTACTGCCTTTTGTACTTAGTTCATGTCATCTAAGAAGGAAAAGTATAGGTGTGGAAGGCAGATTCCACAGAGACAGCCACGATCTTTGTCCATTCTGCTTAGGCCCCTATCATAACCACCATTCTTGTTCCAGTTGATTGGCCTTTGTCCCTAAAATTTTACATAGCTGACTTTTTCACTTTGAATCTCTACTTAGTGAGTCAATGATTTAAACTTCTGGCTAAGGATGTTATGAAGGGTTCGGGGGGGGGGGGGTCCTTTGGCTGAGCCAATTTTGAAGAGGAAGGTTAGCAACCCTCTTCAGCTGTGCCTGTTTCCTCCGATGTATCCCGTGAGGTTAGTGAAGACCCGGTGTTGGGTTTGGAGGTTGGGTCCAGTTTTTTGGCAGTTACCTCATTGGAAGCTGTTAAGGAATCCTACTTTGGCACATCCTCAGAGACAGTGCAGATATTTGTTTCGGATGGACAAGGAGAATCATGGCTCATTGTTCTTGAGGGCCCTAGAGACGTACATACTACTACAGTTAGTGAACAGATTTCAGAGTTGGTTGCGGACGTTAGGCCTACTGTGGGTTCTTCCACGTGTCCTCATGCAGAGATGCATGTTAAGAAACAAAAGACTAGACACTCAAAAGCCCCTTTTCAGTCTGACTGGGATACTTTCCCTGAGGGGCTGATTAAGGCTTTGATGGCTTTGAAGCCTTCCTCTGCTGTTTCTCTTCCTCTTTTTACATCTTCTCATGTTCAGAGAGTTGAGGAATGGGTACCTTCTGATGATGATGATGATGATACTTCTTCCTCTGATGATTCCTTAGGACATTCTACATAACTTACTTCCCCTTTAGAAGAGGAACCCAATGGGGGGATTCCCAGATAGAAGATATGTCTTTTGGAGAGAGAATTTAACAAAATGAATTTTTTCAAATGGGACTACTCACAGATTTCTGAAGAGCAAAAAAGGTTGTAAGACCTTATACAAATGGAAGTTCCTTTTCCGGCTGTGCCTCCAGTTTTGCCAGCTTTCTTGGACACGTTCACTTCCTTTTCCAAGGTACCTGACTCTCAGGCTCCTGCTCCAAAGAGGTCCGACAGGTTCTACAAGGTGCTTGATGACTGCAAGTTTTTGTATTTGTCCTTCAGCTGATCCAGCAGTTATTTCCATTGCTTAAGACAGGTCTTCCCAGTTGTCTCCTTCCTCTAAACTGCTTCCCTCTGATGAGGAGAGTAAAATTCTGGAAAGACCGGGTAAGAAAGTTTGTACTACTACCACTTTAGCTATCAGAGCTATGAATTACCAGACTCATATGTCTGGGTATTCATTGGCCGTACTTTCTCAAGCCTCTCTAACTCTTTCTCAACTTCCAGATTCAGACATTAAAAATTAGGCTATGTCTCTCTTCGCAATCTCTAAATAAATGGCTAGACTTTCATTTAAGTGCAGTTATAATGCGGTTGAAGCATCCTCCAGAGCAGCTGCATCTGGTTCTGTACTTGAAGTGGTTGAGGCTTCAGCCACTGCCAGACGACATTAAACCAGAATTATTAGATGCACCTTGTAGATGTGTGTGTGTACCTTTAAGCAGCTATCCAAGGGCTTGCACAAATGTGTAAGTACTGAGCACATGCAAGCCTGACTGCCATTTTGTAGTTAGTTGAGATGTAAGCATGCATGTATGTAAGGTCTGTCTGTTAACCAGTTCATTTGTATTTAAAGATGCTGTCCATCCTAATGTGTTTCTATGTATTAAAGCATCTAAATGAAACCCCATGCCTTCTTGTCGTATGTATTAGAGACTTATGAGTGACATTGTGATGTTCATCGTGTTACCCTGCTGCAGTCATCACACTTGGGTTATCCTGTCGTCAGGCGGTCCCACAGTCGGCCAGAATTTCAAAGTCTTGGTCCGGCGTCTGTTGCTGTCGCTTCTTCCCTGACGTCAGTCCGCCAGGGGTATAAATAATGCATCCGATGCCATTTTCTTCAGTCTTTCTTGCCGCGTGGTGCCCGAAGCAGAAGCAATTCGCAAGTGCCGGTCGGCCGACTCCTGAGATTTTCGAAGTCGAATTTCAGATCTGAAGTCTTCAATAAAGCTAAGTACCCTGTTGGGGAAACTTTTCTTGCCTCAGACCGATGTCAGAAAAAGTTAACAATTCTATTTCTTGTGGGAAGCAAATACCTCATAAGGATTTTCATTCTTACTGCATACCTTGCCTAGGCCCAGACCACGGCGTCACTGGTTGTCGTTTTTGTGCTAGGTTTAATAAGCATACTATAAAAAGACGCTTTGATTTCGCACGACACTACTTCGGTAGAAAATTTAACTACACTATGCCATCGGAGCAACCGACTACCGGCGTGCACAAAAAACGCAAGGACAAGGACAGGCAGCCTAGACCCAGGCCAGACTCCGAGGCCTCGACTGGTCCGGTCTCTGGTTCACCAGTCTTCAGTGAGGCTCCGACGCAGCCGCTGACTACCGCAGTTGTGGAACCCGAGACCGCTTCGGAGCTTTTGGCGGAGAGTACTAGGCTGACGCAGCCATTTTGTTTAGCCCCTACCGACGACATTGCCGATAAAGATGTCGGTGCTGCAGAAACACCTTCATTTTCTGAAGGCGTCTTCAGACCGATGACGCTCACCATAAAAATGTATCCTAAGACTAAGACTCCTATTAAACCTAAAAAGACTGCACTTCAATCTCCAGTTCAAGGTCCCATGCCTAAGAAACAGATGCTTAAAATGGCTGAAGATTTGATCTCTTTAATCAGGGGTTCCCAGCCCCCTCCCGACAAAAGGCCTAGACAAGAGGAAGATTATGCCTCCTCTGAACAAATGTCTATTTCCTCAGGCTCCTCTGAGGACCAAGATTACTCCTCCTCCCCTTATGAAGATTCTGATGCTGAGGATTCTATTCCCTCAGCTTCTCCTCCTGAAGACTACTCCTTTGGGGAAACTTTACACACTATGAGGGAACATTTTCACTGGGAAGGTCAGGACTACTCTGACTCCAAGAAAAGGCTCAGAGAGTTTATTTTACTCCCCCAGCACAGACCTCTTGCCATCTCCCCAGTTTTAGACATTGTGGATGATGTTTACTTAGAATCCAGTTTGAACCCAGATTCTCTGCCTCCTGCTCCAGCCAAACCTGACAGATACTATAGAGTGCCTGACTCCCACAAATTCCTTTATAAAAGCCCTGTTGCTGATCCAGAGACCATCTCCCAGGGTCCCAAAGGGGCTAAGGCTTCTATGGCAAAAAATCCTGTACCCTCTGAAAGGGACTCCAGAGCACTAGACAGGTGGGGGGAAAAGGTTTACACCTCAGCCACTCTAGCTATGAGGGCATTAAATTGCCAATTTCACATGCTAAAATATCAGCAATTTCTTATGTCTCAGTTAAAACAAAAAATGAGCACACTCCCTCAGCAGTCTGAATTGAAAGAAATGCAGGATCTGTTGCATGCAACTGAACAGGTGGGCAAACATACTTTACAATGTGGTTTTGATTCTTTGGAGGCTTCCTGCAGAGCAGCTGTCACTGGGTCTGTTATACGTAGGCATGCTTGGTTAAAGGAACAGACTCTGCCTGATCATGTCAAAGCAAAGCTTCTAGATGCTCCCTTACAGCAGGATGTTCTTTTTGGAGTTAAAGCAGAAGTCGTCTTGAAGAAAATGGAGGATAAGGCAAAGTCTATGCAGACAGTCAAAGATTTTCTACAGGTGCAGCCCCCTCGCTTCAGCAGAAATTGGCCAACAAAATTCAACTGGACGTATAAGAGAATTTAAGTACCTTTATCTGCACTTTTTTAAAAAAGAAATACAGTATTTAATTTGATTTAAACTGTGTTGAAGGAATATTTAACTGAACTGGCAGTTTTAACTCTGCTCTAACTGTGTTGAAGGAATATTTAACTGAACTGGCAGTTTTAACTCTGCTCTTTATTTGCTAGTAATTATAGGTGTGGGGGTAGCCACATTCTTTGATTTCCTGTCCTTGCCTATTTAAGTGGTATAGTGTGAAATATTTTCTGCTTAAAAACCTCAGCTTTGGCCGGCTAAGAACTTGTTTATATTCAACTGGACGTATAAGATAATTTAAGTACCTTTATCTGCACTTTTAAAAAAAAAATACAGTATTTAATTTGATTTAAACTGTGTTGAAGGAATATTTAACTGAACTGGCAGTTTTAACTCTGCTCTTCAGTTATTCCCACCCACCCTGTGTTTGTTTTGGTGTTTAATCTTAGTGGCCTTGAAACTGCCCGCCCCTCAGCCTGCCTCTGGGCCCATCTTATTTGCTCACTCAACTGAATGCAGTGAGATCATATTCTGATTTCAGGCACTCTTACTGTGTACAAAGAGAGCATCTGGGAAACAGACAAAAAAATTAAGCTTATTTCCTGCCTTTCCTGTTAAGTGGTATAGACTATTTGTAGGCTTCTGAGCCCCCAAGCCCTTCTGTGTTTGAGGGAAGCCTTCTAGCTTGTTTTTTTTCTTATAACTAGCCAGTTTTCTAGTTTCAGCACTCAAATCTGTTTCTTTGATCTCAGCACTTGTTCAGATTAAAAAAAAAAAAAAAAATTTCATCTGCTTTTACTGTACTTGTGTTTCTACCTACTTCATTTTACTTTTGCATCATCTTAAAAATACTCAGTTGTATTTATTACTGCTTGGTGTAACTCATTCTAAGCCTTTTGGTTTAAACACTTGGGCTTCGGACCAGTTGTTTTGCACTGAGAGGGTTTGTGGTTGAGGACTCAGTGTCTGTTATTCTAAAAGTGTATTAATTCTGGTTTAAGCACTTAGGCTTTCAGGCCAGTTATTTTACATTAAAAGGGTTCGTGGTCTGCACTCTTGTGGGAGGAGAGGCTGGACTCTGCCCTTCTGAGGTGGGAATTTCTGGTTAAAGGCTTATAGTGCATGCATATCTGAAATGCTTCTTACTGAAGTTGGTGTGCCTTGTTTGCTGTGGCATAGACTGGATTCGGGCCTGCTGGATCTAGCTTTGTTTGTGTAACTTGAGCACTAATCCAGACGTTCTCTAAAGTATTCAATTGTATTTATTACTGCTTGGTTGTAACTTGATTAAAGTGTAGCTGTCATTCTAAGTCTTTTGGATTGAGCACTTGGGCTTCAGACCAGTTGTTTTACATTAGGAAGGTTTGTGGCAAGCACTGTGGTGGCAGGACAGGTAGCTTTCATCCTTCTAAGTTGGGAACTGCTGATTGGAGCCCAGTGTCCAAGTGTATTAGTTCTGGTTTAAGCATTTGGGCTTCAGGCCAGTTATTTTACATTAAGAAGGTTCGTGGTCTGCACTCTTGTGGGAGAAGAGGCTGGACTCTGCCCTTCTGAGCTGGGAATTTCTGGTTAAAGGTTTATAGTGCCTGAATATTTGAACTGTATCTTAACTGAAATTGGTACACCTTGTTTGCTGTAGCATAGACTAGATCCAGGCTTGCTGAATCTAGCTTTGTTTATATGCTTGTTGTTTGTTTGCTTGTTATTTCCCTGGAACGCTAATTCCACCTAATACGCGGCTTCTCAGCACTTCTGTGGATCACTAGTGATATCTGCATTGCTTACTGTACTTATTTCCTTGTTTCACTTGAAAGTTACTGTTTGTCGTTTTTGCATTTAGTTACTTGTAACACATTGCACTCAAGTTACCTGGCACTTGCTCACTAAAGCAATTATATAAGTCAGCACTAAAAATTAAAAGCACTACACCCTCACTCCCCACTGGCCCTTGTTTTCAGTTATTAAGGAATTCCCAATGTTATTCTAGCATGTCCAAAGGTCAGGTGTCAATCTCCTCTCCGGTCCAGCTGGTGAATCTGGGAATCTTGAGGCAATGTTATAACTGCCTCATGTACACAGACAACCCTCTCCTCCTCCCACATAACACAAATACTTGCGAGAGATGTAGCTATTTAGCCAAACTGGAGGCTGAGCTCTCTCAACTCAGGACTGGCAAGACCAGACAGGAGGAGAAGGCAACTACACACACCACAAAACCAGCCTCACATAATGCTACCACACCACTGAATCAAACACATAAACACACAAAGACATACTCGGAGGCTCTGAGTAACAATTTACCTAAACAGCAGAGGCCTCCAAAGCAGACACCCAAACAACTGCTACCTCAAGACACCCCACAAGCAACACATAAACCACAAAATCAGTGTGCAAAGCAGTCACAGCCCTTAAGGCCAAATACAATACCAAACATACTTGTCATAGTTGACTCCATAGTCAGACACACTGACGTCCCACTCACCAGGAAGAACAAGGAGAGGATCACAGTAAGCTGCCTATCGGGCGCTAGAATCCACCACATAACACAAGCACTCGGGTCACTCCACGGCAAGTACAAATATGACACAGTCATTGTCCATGCAGGTGTGAACGACCTGAGACGTACCTCCCTGGACTACATGAAAAGAGACATAGAGGAGCTCTCTGATTATGTAGCCCAGGCAGGTATTACCCTGACCCTGAGCAGTATCCTTCCTTCACCAAGAATGATGCCACAATATAGAGACAAGATGATCAGCTTTAACAATTGGCTTAATGTCTGGTGTCATTCAAAGGGGATCCAGTGTCTGTCTGCCTGGGATGACATGCTTGACAAGCCACGCTGCTTTCGCAAGGGATGGCTTGCACCTGTCACCCATGGGATTCGGATATTGGCTAAGGCTCTTGCCACCCCATAGTGCCTTTTTAGGCAAGGCTCAAATTCTAAACCTACCACCCTAGAAAACAAAATGGGAAGAAACTGAAGGTAATGCTGCTCAATGCCAGAAGTCTAAATCTCAAAATGCACGCACTCGAGGCTCTTCTCAGTATGGAAAACATCGATGTCTGTACTGTAACTGAAACCTGGTTCAAGGCTCCTGAGAGCACCCGGCACTATTAGGTTTTACCTCATATCATGTGTTCCGCCCCAAAACCGGGACCACACCACAAAAGGAGGGTGTATCCATATTCATAAAGGATACCCACACCTCCAGGTTGGTGGCAACGCACTAAGCTTCGGAAACCATCCAGGTGCAACTAACCATAGGCAAAACTGCTCTACAAATTGTAGCATGCTACAGGCCACCCTCTCAAACTCAGGAACCCCACACAGCCTTCCTGAAGACACTGGAGGGTATAAATGTATCTCCAAACACCATCATATTGGGTGACTTCAACTACCCGAATATAGACTGGGAACATTACTGAAGCCCTAACTTTCTAGCCCAACGGTTCCTGGAGTTCATAAATTCAAATGCCATGGAACAGCTAGTCACTGTTCCCACGAGAGGAGAAAATATACTAGATCTCATTATCACAAACATGGGGACAAAATGCTCCTCACCGGAAGTATATCCCTCATTGGTGAGATCTGTTCATAAACTAATCTCACTGGAAATCCACATCCTGCCCCCACCCCAAACAAAAAAGACCACAGTGAAGAACTTCTCTAAAGCAAACTTCACACTACTCAAGTCTGGTGTGGTATCCTTCAAGGCCCCTGAGACGGTGGAAACCACAACCCAAGCTGCGGAAGCCCTTACAAATGCCTTCTATGAACACCTCCAGGACTGCATGGATCAGGCAATCCCAAATAAAACCAAGACTCTTTCCACAAAGGGCAAACGTCCAGTCTGGTGGACCCCAGCCATTAACAAACTTTACAATAAGAGGAGAAAGCTATTACATGATAGAACAAAATCCATAAAAGGGAAGTCACCCCTGATCATTATTAGTAAAAAAAATACGAGCACTCATAAAATCAACTAAGGCCAATTTTGAGAGAAAAATTGCCATGGATTCAAAGGACAATCATAAGGCCTTTTTCAGCTATGTTAGGAACCTGGGTAGAAACTCCCAGATATGCTCAGAATTAGTCCAAAATGATAGAAAAATCACTGAACCCACAGACATTGCCAACATATACTGGCAGACAGGTTCAGTGCAAACTTCATCCTCCTCTCCCCCCCCTAAAGGAGAGATAACTATCCCAGCGGAGTGTAGCCTCCCAGACATCTCAAATGCGCAGGTGAAAGCTGCTCTCTCTAAAGCTAAAAACACAGCATCAATGGGACCGGATGGTGTCCCCGGCTGTGTGCTACACGAGCTAAATGAGGAATTAAACCTGCACATAAGGCAGCTGTTTAATCTCAGCCTTACCACAGGATACGTGCCCAAGGAGTGGCGTACGGCAACTGTGGTCCCACTCCACAAAGGCGGTGCCTCTATGGACCCTGGTAATTACCGCCCCATAAGCTTAACAAGTCTAGTCTGCAAAGCTATGGAGAGGATCATAATGGAGCTCCTAAACAAAGATATAGGGGAGTTGCAGACATTGGACCCGACCCAGTTTGGCTTTGTCAAGGGCAGATCATGCCTTTTGAACTTGGTCGACTTCTTCGAAACATTCACCAAGGCCATTGATGAGGGAAAGGCAGTCCATACAGCCTACCTTGACCTTGCAAAGGCTTTCGACACAATACCCCACTCGGGTATTGTAGAAAAACTTACCAGCTTAAATGTAAACCCATATGTCACAAGATGGGTTGCAAACTGGCTTAAGGACAGAACCCACAGGGTTAGAGTTGCTGGCGCTATGTCAGACTCCAAGCCGGTCGCAAGTGGTGTCCCACAGGGCTCGGTCCTTGGCCCCCTATTGTTCGGCATCTACTTCTCAGAAGTACAGGCCAACATGGGAGGACTTTGGCTGACAAAGTTTGCAGACAACTGCAAACTGGGCGCCATAGTGGAAAGTGCATCGGACACGGATATCCTTCAGAAGGGACTCACGGAAACAGATAGCTGGTGCCAGAGCCATGGCCTGAAGTTAAACGCCATAAAATGTATAGTCATACCCTTCGGGAAAAACAAGGTAACCCCAGGCTACCATATAGGTGGCAATCCACTAAGCACAGAAGAGGTTATCAGGGACCTGGGGACCCAGGTTGACAGTGGCCTTTCTTTTGACACTCACGTTGCTAAAGTGGTTAGAAAGACCTTCTACATTGCCCACCTGATCATGAAGGGATTCACATCCAGATCTAGTGAGGTCATTGTTCCCCTGTACTTTATCAGACCAATGATAGAGTACAATGCCCCATTCGGGATGTATCTCACCCGACATCTGCAGCAATTGGAGAGACCCCAAAAGTTCCTCACCAAAAGGATAAAGGGACTCCAAAATCTGTCATATGCTGCCAGATTGAAGAAACTCCAGCTCTATTCAGTCGCATACAGTCTGCTCAGAGGTGACATGTGCCTGACATACAAGGCCATGTCCAACTATGAATTAATGGACATGCTCCACCTCAAAAAATCCAAATCCACCAAAACCACTAGAGCAAGCGACTTAAAACTTAGCACGGATATAAATAGGACGTGCTGGAGGGATAGATTTATCACTCAGAGACTCCCTATGCTGTGGAATAAAATCCCAGTCCATGTGAGGCAGAGCACCTTGCTGGCTCTGTTCAAGCGAAATCTTGACCTGTGGATGGGAGATCGTAGGTTTACCCCGGGAATCATCTCTGTGTCACTGCTGGACAGAGGCACAACAAACTAATGGGCACAGTATTTTTTCATATAAGGGGTGGCGTAAGCCACAAAACTTTGGGCTAGGCTTATAAATGCCTTAGGGCAGATAGCCTAGTATAAACCTATGAAAAAATTGGTCCTTTCCAGCTACTGACAGACCACAGAGGGGAAAATACAGATGTCCAAGAGGCAGAGGGCAACCACAAGCCCAGTACAAACCTCGACAATGGGGGCACTGCAACACAGAATGGAGGAGAAGACAGGTCCCAAACTACCAGGAGGCAATGAATTGCACCTCATCTGGCCAAGCAACACTCTCTTGGCAGCCCCCTTGGGAGGACAACTCGCACTTTTTTCAGACAACTGGCACATTGTCACAAAGGACAAATGGGTCCTAGACATAATTTCACGAGGATACAGATTCCATTTTCACATCTTGCCAATGAAAAAGAGGAATGCCAAACCTGACACAAAATCAATGGGCAGAGGCACAAAAACAAATTACAGCTCTCATGGACATGAGCCATCCAACTGGTACCTGCTCCAGAGCAGGGCCAAGGATTTTACTCAAGACTGTTTCTAGTTCCCAGAAAGGACAGTGCCTGGAGACCAATTCTGGACCTTCCAATTCTAAACACCTTCTTACAAGTACCCAAATTCAAGATGCTAACACTACAGCAGCTTCTTTCCATGTTAGGCAAGAAAGCATGGCTAGTAACATTGGACCTCAAGGAGGCATACCTGCATGTCCCTGTCAGACAAAGTTGCAGAAGATACCTCCATTTTATTGCAGGTTCAACCCATTACCAATTCTCTGCACTGCCCTTTGGCTTATCTACTGCGCCCAGGGTCTTCACAAAATGCCTGGCATGAGTAATTGCATACTGCAGACAAAGAGGAATTCAAATATACCCATATCTGGACGACTGCCTCATCCAAGCAGAAAGCAAGGACAAACTCTTACAACATCTGGCATTTGTAAAACATCTTCTAAGTTGCCTGGGGTACACAGTAAACGAAAAGAAATCAAAACCAGTACCCTCACAAACCATAACATTCCTGGGTGCCAGCTTGAATACAACGGCCCAGAAGGCTTGTCTTGATGCCAGACAAACAACTGCAACTGACTATATATTTCAAAACAATGGCAACAAAGACCCAACTACCTGCAAGAAAAATTCTGCAGGCCTTGGGCTTCATGGCATCTTGCATACTCCTAATACCATTTGCAAAGCTGCATATGAGGAAATTACAGTGGTACCTAAAAAGCGTATGGTTTCAACACAGCTACAGCTTGGACACAATGATATCTCTCATTCCATGCCTACAACAGGAGTTTCTATGGTGGTCACAAGCATGTCACCTCAACAAGGGTCAGCCTTTCACCTTGCCCCCAGCCAGGCAAACTGTGACAACAGATGCATCGGACTACGCCTGGGGGGCACACATGGCAGGACAGTGCGTTCAAGGTGTATGGACTGCAGATCAAAGGAATCTGCACATCAATCAAAAAGAGATGCTAGCTGTACAGAATGCTCTGACAGCCTTCAAGAATCTATTGCATCCAGGACAACTTACAATAAGGACGGACAACACCACAGTAATGTGGTACATAAACAAACAAGGGGGTACACACTCTTACCCTCTATGCAGGCAAGCAATGACCTTGTGGAACACAGCTCTGGCTTACCAAGTTCAGTTACAAGCTCAATTCCTGCCAGGAAAAAAGAACACATTGGCAGACGATCTCAGCAGAAACATCATAGACCCCCACGAGTGGAAACTGGATCCACAAGTATTTGCAATGATAACTCAAAAATGGGGCCTTCCAGACATAGACCTGTTTGCCAGTCCTCTAAACTATCAACTGACAAAATTTTGTACAAGGGCACTTCACCATCAAGCTTGGAAAGTGGACGCACTCTTTCAGTTGGAAAAACCTGACCAGTATATGCCTTTCCTCCATTGCCTCTCCGCACAAAGGTGCTTCTGAAAGTCAGAAAGGAGAGACCACGACTGATGCTCATAGCCCCAGACTGGCCATGCCAGCACTGGTACTCACTATTGAAGAATATGGCCCAGGGCCCACCTTGGATTTTACCACAAATTGCACATTTGCTCACACAGCAAAACAATCAGATTCTTCACAGCCAGCTCAAAACCTTAAATCTGGCTGCATGGCAAATCACCTAAGCATCCAGCCAGCTCCTCTTTCCCAAGCTGTTATGGATGTTATTCTGGAAGCTAGGAGGCCCAGCACCAGGAAGGCCTATTCGGATAAATGAAAAAGGTTTTGCGCCTGGAACCAAGCTAATAGACAAAACACACTTCAGCCTCACATGCCTTAGATTCTATAGTACCTAACTGAGATGTTGCACAAAGGACTTTCTTTTTCTTCCATTGAAATCCATGCATCAGCTATTTCAGCCCACTACAACACGGATCCACCCTTATTTTCGCATCCACTTCTAAGGCAGTTCCTCAGAGGGGCAAAAAACATTAAGCCCTCCAGGAGAGCACCTACACCAACATGGAACCTCAATTTTGTTCTGGAAAAACTTACGCTACCTCCCTTTGAACCAGTTTTCTCTGCAGATCTACAGTTTCTATCATGGAAGACTGCCCTGATACTTGCAATAACTTCAGCTAGAAGAGTCTCAGAGCTGCAGGCACTAATGGCAGTGGAAACTTTCCTCATTTTCCATCAAGGCAGAGTTTCTCTACGAACTAATCCTTCCTTCATGCCTAAGGTGATTTCCAGTGTGGCTTTAAATCAAACTATCCACTTACCCACCTTCTTCCCAAATCCACAGAACAAAGGAGAAAGACTCCTGCATTCCTTGGACATTCACAGGCAACTTCGTTACTACTTGGATAAAACTAAAGCTTTCAGAAAATCTGACCAGCTCTTTGTATCCTATGCTACAGCTTCACAAGGGAAGGCCATATCAAAACAAACCATTTCCAAATGGATAGGACATTGCATTCGTTTTTGCTATACCCATCATGGAAAACCAGTTCCTGCTACCATTAGGCCCCACTCTACCAGGGCAACAGCTACATCTACAGCCTTCCTTAGGGGGTTTCCTACCAAAGAGATTTTGGAAGCTGCAATTTGGAGTTCAGTACACACCTTTAACAAACACCATCACTTACCACTTTACTCTAAGACTAGAGATGGCTTCGCCACTGCAGTTCTGTAGGGCCTTCTAGCCTCCTCTAACCCTCTATAATTCCTCCACCCATTCTTAGCTTTGGGATTCTACCCAAGTGTGATGACTACAGCAGGGTAACATGATGAACATAGTACAGTTTTGTACCTACCATAAATGTAGATGTTCGAGTGTTCACCCTGCTGCATTCCAGGTTACCCTCCCTCCATCCCCTCTGATCTAACTGGCTAAAATCTCTACATTACCTCCCTGATGTATTTGCTTATAGCTGGAGGGATTTAGTGTTTGTGCAGAAATTACTTAATTTGTTACTAATTACTGATCACCTTTTTGGGGGCACCCGACATCTGGGGCAAGAAAAACTGAAGAAAATGGCGTTGGATGCATTATTTATACCCCCTGGCGCACTGACGTCAGGGAAGAAGTGACAGCAACCGACGCCGGACCTAGACTTTGGAATTCTGGCCGACTGCAGGACCGCCTGACAACAGGATAACCTAAGTGTGATGACTGCAGCAGGGTGAACACTCGAACATCTACATTTATGGTAGGTACAAAACTGTACTTTGAGTGGCATATCCAAAGGGCATGAAGTTAGAGATGGCTTGGCTTAAATGACTAGAGGCACTTGCTTAGGGCAAGAGGAATATACACAACTGGATCATCCCTAAAATGTGTAAACTTCGCAAAACAGGTCAGAAATGTATTTCACATATTAAAACTTACACAGCACTATTTCTTTTGCATAATATGAAACGAGCATACAGAACGTTCTAGTTAGTATCCGCATAAACCGATAGGTGCGATATTGATAAGAATATTCAAATTACTACAGGAAATGGTTCAAATAAAGTCAGAATTGCAATTGCATAAAATAAATAAGGGGAAACGACTGCATTTTTGCAAAGCATGTATTTTTCGTATTAAGCGAAGAGTAAGGTATATTTCACAGAGTACAACCATTACAGAGAATATTTTGCAAAGTACAGTATTTGAAAAGTTTATTGCGCATTTGAATGTTGTTACAAGCTCACAGAACTGTTTGTCCTTACATAATTACAAGGCCATATTTTCAGTGTGTTTGTGTATACTATGGCAGGGGGATTTCGAAAACCCACTGCAGTTGTGTTTGACAGTAATATTGAGAACTGGAGAGTGAACGAGTACGACATTTTCATATAGGCTGCATTTTCTGATAAAGATGACCATACAAAGGCATTAATTCTGCTTAATTTGGCTGGGTCAGAAGCTGTAGAAAGGGAACGCTCATTTGTATATGCACCTGCTATCTATGATGGAGAGGGAGAAAACCATCATATTGTCGTACTGGCGGAGTCAGGGGAGGACCCTGAGTGCTTAAAACATAAATTTAGAGAAATGTGTAACCCCCCAGACAAGTATTACAATGGAAAGGCACTTATTTTTAAACAAGGGATCAATAGCCTGGTGAAACTTTTTCAGCATATATAACTGACCTGAAAAATAAGGGTAAAACGTGCAGAATTTGGTGACTTGAGATGAGTTGATAAGACAGACTTGTATAAAAGAAGATGCTTTGAGAAAGATTTTACTTTGTGACTGATTTAACTTTGAATAAGGCCATTGAGATTGGTCAGATATGGGCTCACAGAAAAGCACACAAATATGCTCACAAATGAGAATAGCTCTTGAAAGCAGTGATAAAGCTCATGTTGATAGTATGTAGCATGTGGTTAAGAAAAATAGGCCCAAGCACATGGCAGCAGCTGTAACCCCTGCAGCACTCTGGTAAACCCCGGAACATTCCAGCAAATTCAAGAGTTCACACAGTCTCAGTGAAGCCTGAGTATGAGTCAGCAAACTCAAAGCATGGGACCCAGCCTAGTTTCATTGCCAACTGTTGTAATTGTGGTGGAAGTCATGAATCTAAATGAGAGAAATGTTTAGCTTTTGGTCAACAATGCCACAAATGTAATAAATGGAATCATTTAAAAAAAAATTGTAAGTCAAAAGGTCCACATTCTTTTATTAAATGGGAACATTTTAAGAAACGAGTTGATCAGTTAGACAGTGGCAGATAAGTTCCACCGCCATCTTAAGCATTTGGGCGGAGGATCTTATCTCCCTTATCAGGGGTAATCAGGCCACAACTTCTAAAAGGAAAAGACACCCTTCTCCTGAACCAATGACAGAGCAGGATTCTGAGGAATCTGAGTATTCATATTTTGAAGAACAACTTCTAACTGCTTGTGAGGATTCAGATGCAGGGGAATCCATTCCTTCTGCCTCCCCACCAGAAGACCTTTCCTTTGGGGAAACTCTTCACACCCTCAGGGAACATTTCCACTGGGAATCTCAGGACTTCCCTCAGTCTAACAAAAGATTGAGTTTCTAGACCTGCCCCTGCCCAGACTCCTGGCCATCCCCCATCTTAAAAGTGGTGGATGATGTTTTCTGCGAGTCCAGCTTAGCCCCTGATGCCCTCCCACCTACTCCCAGTAAACCTGACGGGTATTACAGAGTACCGAATTCTCACAAATACCTGTACAGAAGTCCTGATGCAGACCCGGAGGTCATTACACAGGGACCTAAAGGAGCTAAGGCTAGTTCTGTAAAGAATCCTCTTCCTTCTGACAAGGATTCCAGAGATCTGGACAGATGGGGTAAAAACGTATACACCTACAACCTTAGCTATCAGAGCACTCAACTGTCAGTTCCATATGTTAAAATATCAACAACACACTTTGGAATTATTAAAGCAAAAGATTTCTGCCTTCCCTGACTATGCCAATTTCGAAAGGGTTAGCAGATTTACTTCACTCTACTTGTCAAGTAGCCAAGCACTCATTACACTGTGGATGTGACACCCTAGAAGCCTCAAGCAGGGCAGCAGTGTCAGGATCTGTCATTAGGAGACATGCATGGTTGAAGGAGCAACCTCTCCCTGATCATATCAAGTCTAAATTAATTGATGCATGCTTGGATAAGGTCTGCTTGTTTGGAGTAAAATCAGAAGAGGTGCTTAAAAGGATGGAAACAAAGCAAAATCTATGCAGACAGTGAAATATTTCTTTCTGGTTCAACCTATAAGCACTGGTCCTTTCCTGCACCTAGCAGACAGGGGCAAGGTAAGCTCGCAATGACAGACCACCCAGGCCCCTATCCCAGGGACAGCAGAGAACCAAACAGTGGACCACTTCTGCCCCAAAGGCAGGGAGTGCTAAGCCGTCTTTCTATGGTAAAAACTCTTAATGTGACCCCCTCTCCCCCCTGCCCTCCTTTTACTCACCAAATGCTAGGAGGAAGGCTCTTCCTCTGCAAAGAAAATTGGCTCTCTGTAACAAAGGACCAGTGGGTCTTAAAGATCATATTTCAGGGATCAGTGGGCAGAGGCATTGAAGCAAATCCAAACTCTCAAATCCCAGGGGCAGTAGAACCTGTTCCTGCAGATCAAAGTCTTTTATTCCAGACTATTCCTTGTTCTTAGAAAAGAGGGCACTTGGTGTCCCATCCTGGTTCTATCCCTTCTGAACACCTCCCTGGTGGTCTCCAAATTCAAAATGCTAACTTTGTAGCTGCTGCTGCCTATGCTGAGAAAAAATGCGTGGTTAGTGACCCTAGACCTAAAAGATGCCTTACCTCCACATTCCCATAAGGGATTCCTGCAGGACATTCCTGCGCTTCAGAGCAGGCTCACAAAACTTTCAGTTCTCTGCGCTACCCTTTGGCTTATCTACGGCTCCCAGGGTATTCACCAAAGGTATTCACCAAATGATTAGCCCTAGCCATAGCATTTTTGCAGACAGAGAAATATACAGATTTACTCTTATCTGGATGACTGCCTCATTAAGGCAGAGTGCAAAGAAAAGCTGGTTCAGGACCTCCTCTTTGTCAAAGCCCTCCTAACTTCCTTAGGGTTTACCAGCAACGAGAAGAAGTCAAAGCAAACACCCTCCAGGAGGATCATTTTCTTGGGAGCACTGCTTGACACAGCTTCCCAAATGGCCTTCCTATCCCCAGAAAAGCAGAGATTTCTGCCTCTCTAGTTTACCCAGCTGGCTTCCAGTCACCTCATGTTGAGGAAGTTCCTGCAAGCCTTGGGGTACATGGCATCTTGCATCCTTCTAATTCCTCTGGCCAAGGTTCACATGAGAAAACTTTAGTGATATGTAAAGAACCTTTGGTGTCAGCGAACTCAGCGTCTAGAGACCTCTCTCCCACTGATCCTCTGTATAAGGGCTGAGTTTCTCTGGTGGGAAGGGGCCTGTGCCAAGAACAAGGGTCTTCCCTTCATCCTCCACTCTACCAGGCAGACCATCACCACTAACGCCTCAGACATTGCTTGGGGCTCTCACCTAGTAGGCAGGTGCACCCAAGGTCTTTGGGATGCCCAGCACCTTCCCTTACACATCAACCAGAAGGAAATGATTGCAGTACAAAAGGCTGTAGCATCCTTCAAACCCCATCTCGGGCCAGGGGTTCTCCTTATCAAAATAGACAACACCACAGTAATGCGGTACATCAACAAACAGGGAGGGACCCAATCTTACCCTCTGTGCAGCCTAGCCGTGAATCTCTGGCTGACAGCCTCCTCCATGAGATTACACCTAGTAGCCCAATAACTACCAGGGATCAACAACACCCCAGCAGACCGCTTAAGCAGAAACTTACTGGACCCCCACGAATGGCAGCTCCACAGAAAAATATTTTTGCAAGTCACTCAGGAGTGGGGAACTCCAGAGGTGGATCTCTGCTTTGCACCTCAACCACCAGCTATAAAAATTCTGTACCAGGGAGTATCACCGCCTAGCATGGAAGGTGGTTGCCTTGACCTTCCCCTGGAACTCCCTCTTTGTGTACACATTCCTTTCTCTGCCTCTTATTTCTAAGGTACTGATCAAGATAAGGAAGGAGAGACCAAAGGCCATCCTCATTGCTCCAGATTGGTCCAGACAGCATTGGTACACCTTGCTGCGCAGCCTGACATCACAGCCTCCCAGGCAGCTTCCCCTGATCTCAGACCTCTTGACTCAAGTGGGGGGGGGGGGTGCTGCACCCAACCTTGCAGAGACTCAAACTGTCAGCATGGTTAATACTCTGAAAGCAAACAAGGGGTCCCTGTTAAGCAAACGGGTCCTAGACATTATCACAGAGGCCAGAAGGCCCAGCACCAGAAAATTTTACGCAGGGAAATGGAACCGATTCTGCTCCTGGAGCCAGTCTAGAGGGGGCAGTTCCTCGCAACCTTCCATCCCTCTTATCCTGGACTGTCTAGCAGAGCTACTCAATAGTGGCTTCTCCTTCTCTTCTATTAAAATCCACACCTCAGCCATTTCAGCTCATTTCGATACAGACCAGCCCCTGTTCTCACATCCTTTGATTAAACAATTCCTCAGAGGGCTTCTAATATCACACCTCCCAGAAGGCCACCCACATCAGCCTGGGACCTGAATTATGTTTTGGAAAAACTAATCTTGCCACCCTTCAAACCTGCTGATTCAGCAGAACTGAAATACCTTCCTGGAAGACTGCTTTCCTACTAGCTATCACCTCAGCCAAAATGGTTTCAGAATTTCAGGCACTGATGGCCATTGAGCCCTTCATCATTTTCCATGCAGACAGGGTCTCCCTGAGGACTAACCCCTCCTTTATGCCCAAGGTGGTATGTAATGTGACTCTCAACCAGGCCACACATCATCTACCCACTTTCTTCCCTAACCCTCAAAACTGCTCAGATACTACCTGGACTGTGCTAAACTCTTCAGGAAAACAGATTAGCTTCTTGTCAGCTTTGCCCCAGGGGCAGAGGGGAATCCCATTTCCAATCAAACCATTTCCAAATGGATGTCGCACTGTATCCCATTTATGCTACAGATTACATGGGAAACCACCCCGTCTATTTTACCCATTCCACTAGGGCAGCCTCCACTTCCACAGCATTCCTTAGAGGAGTTTCCACCAGGGACATCTTGGAAGCTGCCACCTGGACCTCTATCCATACCTTTACAAAGCATTACCACCTACCTTTTTTCTCTAAGGCTAGGGCAGGGTTTGCCTCTGCAGTTCTGCAGGGTATGCTTACCCATGCCTAGGTCTCTAATCGTTCCACCTCTCTACACAGATTTGGGAATCCTCCCACAGGTGATGACTGCAACAGTGAAACACGAAGAACATAGTGCAGTTATGTACACTTACCGTAAATGTAGATGTTCAAGTGTATTCACTTTTGCAGTCCTGGTTTCCCTCCCTCCTTCCCCCTTATATCCTCTTTCCTTAGGGAGACATAAGCTTCTTATGGTGGCGTTTAGCCACCAGGACCACTTTACCATATTTCCTTGGGATTCTGACTGGTTAGGGCAAGAAAAACTGATGTAATGGCGTCGGTTGCCTTGGTTTATAGCATTGATGACCTGACGTCAGTCAACAAGCGACAACAGCCGACGCAGAAAAACATTGACTCTGGTATTCGGGCCGGCCGAGGGCTACCACAGCAGTTATAACCAACAGGTGATGACTACAACAGTGAATACAGTGGAACGTCTACATTTATGGTAAGTGTACACAACTGTACTTTCTACTCTCTATATTGATGGTGTGTCAATGCTTCATGAAAGGGTCAATGCCGTAGATTTATGGGCAAAGAATGAAGTATTTTGTACTGTTCAGATAAATGGCAAACCCGTAGAGCTGAAAGTTGACAGGTTCCAAGTGCAGTGTTTTATCTGCAGAAACATTTGCTAGTGTGTGTCATGGTGAAAGGCTTGATTTGGCAAGGAGTGTGAAGCTTGTTGATTATGGAGGTGAAAAAATTCAGACTGAAGGCTCTGTAGTGCTTTCATGTTGTTCTGCTGGAAGACGCTATGACTTATTTTATGTGGTCAAGAGGCACGTCCAGTCATTATTAAGGCTCAGAAACAGTTTGAAAATGGGATTGCTTTCATTTAACAAGGAAGTCCACCATGTTAGCTTAAAAGGCCACTACTCTAATTTTGCCCAGCACATTTTTTTCTACCTATACTGTTCTTTTCCATGACAAACTTCCAGTTTTTACTCCATGAAGTTATACCCAGAGGTCAGTCCAGTTATCAGGCCAGCATGTAAAGTTCCAATAGCCATGCAGGACAGAGTCAAAGCAGAGTTAGAAAAAATGGTGTACAAAGGTGTGATTTATCCAGTTGAAACTACAACTGAATGGATATTTTTCATGGTGGTAGCTCATAAGAAAAGCTCAGATGACATCAGAATATATATTGGCCCACAAGATTTGAGAAAAGCGCTAAAAAGATCTCGTCTTCCAATGCGCAGTCAAAGAAGTCGCAGCCTTGATGCCAAATGCCATAATTTTTTTCTGTCATAAATGCACAGAGTTCATTTTGACAAATTCATCTTGACAAAATCCTCATTGCTCACTACTTTCAGTACTCCATTTGGCAGGTACAGATTTTTGAGAATGCCATTTGGGATAAATTCTGCAAGTGAAGTCTTTCAGAGCAGTGGAGCAATTTTGTTCTGGGTATCAGTATCCATGTGCTATTATAGTAAACGACATACTAGTAGGAGGTCGTGATGAAGCAAAACATGACAGAAACCTCAGAAAAGTTCTAGAAAAGGTACGTCAAGTGGATCTTAAGCTCAATCCACACAAGTGCAAATTCAGGCTATAAGAAGTTACTTATGTTGGTCATTTATTCACTAGGTACAGGCTTACGACTAGACCCTTTGAAACAAACAGCCATTCTCTAGATGCCAGCTCCAATGTTCAAGCCCGACAATATTTTCTTGTCATGGTCAACTACTTAGGCAAGTTCATTCCAGATTTGAGGCAACTTTCAGCACTTAAATTACTGAACATCCACGGTTTTAGAAACAAATCAATATTTATCTTTTAAATATTCAATGGTATACCCCAACCAGACTTCAGACTCACATTACCTGAAACCTAACAATTCATCGATTATTAATACATATGAGAATATAGTTTTTTTAATGGATGGGCATCAAAACAAACCACATTTTGTGCTTACACTTAATATCTTTACCAACTAACAGTTTTCTAAAATTTTTAATGAAACCTAGCAAAGACTGGTTTTCAAATGTTTTATATGATTATCATTTTATTTAAGTGCAGGAGTTACTGCATTTAATTTTTTGAGGAAACTCTATTATTAAAATTTTTTTTATGATTAGTAATTTTATTTACTTATGGATGTTATTATTAATTAATACTTGTTTTGTATTGGTATTTTAACTTTTGCACTACATCAAGCACTTTGTTTTTTTAGATTGAAAGCGCTCAGAGTTCTAATTTCCTTTCTTTTTTTTTCCAGTGTTGAAATCTTCATTCTTGCCTTGTTTGATTTAGCTCAGGACTGCCTCCTACTCTGAAATTGGAATTTGTGATTTTTCTGGTTTTTTTGAGATTTTGTTCTGCTCTACTTCGAACTTTTCAGCATGCTCAATGAGCAGATTACCACTTTAGCAGAGTTACCCTTCCTTTCTTCAAAGTCTACAATTATTCTTCGAAAGTCTGCAAACAAAAAAAAACTTTGGATTGCTTGCATGAGAGACTGGCCAACAAAACAACTTTTGATTACCGAACACCTGCGACCCGAAAAGGGCTAGCTGCCGACCATATCCTCCACGGACATGTTCAGCACTACCAAAAAAACAAGCTCAAGAAGCTAGCAAACACTAAGGGACCAATGTCTTATGTTCACCAGAACAAAGAGGGACCAAGAAGCATGCACTACCCAACAACTGGGTGACACCGGAGCTGAAACAAACAAAAGGGTACAAGCTCAATATACCACCTTTCGTGAAACAAACAGAAAATGGGGGATTTCGTAACTGAACTCAATTAATAAAAACAGCTACACAATTTCCTAAACTAGTAACAACAAAGACAACTTTTCTTAACTTGATCAGAGCATGGACTTGTTCAAGTTGTCCCTAAAGGGCTACTTAATTTAAATTTCCAAACAATGTTTTGTTTGAGAAAAATATTATACACTAATTGGAGATTTTTTTTTTTGATTCCTGAGCAAAGACTTTAATGGTACCAAATTTTACTTAAAAATGGACACAGATTTTAGTAGACTATTTAGAGTGAGATTATGATAAAGCTGGATTTAAATAAAGCTTTTTGCACAAAGGAATATGAACTGAGTGCACATTTTAATTTTAACTGAGCAGAATTTTTGATACAGAAAATTAAAGAAAAAAATGAGATTTAGTGGTTTTAATATGAACTGACCTTAATGGTACTGACAAAACTAGTGATAAAAAATCTTTTTGTGAAACAACACAGAAAACACAGATATAAATCTTGACATGACAGGGACAGAGGAACCCCACCTAGCTAGCAAAAGCTAAATACAAAGAAAGAAAAACAAGAAAAAAAACCACAATAACAGATAGATACAGGTGACAGACAAGAGGGGGAACAGAGACAAAGACAGGCACCGAGGTCTTGGAACTTTGTTCACTAACAAACCACCACACACACCACATACCCCAGACCCAGAGAACCCTTTAACAGACCACCAAAGACACTAACAAGAACAGACTGTTGCAAAACACTACATTTACACCTAACAACCCAGACACACACATTTCCCCTAACATAGACAAATACCTAAACTATACAACTGGCCCTACAACTGCTAAATTTATACTAACCAACCTAGTTATAACATTTTTGTATGACCCTACAATTATACACATACAGATACAAACACATGCTTACAAATACATAATAATGAGTTTAATTTTCAAATTTAAGGAAACATTTTTGCCTTATACAATTACGGGATTTGGTGCAAGCTACACCCCCTTTGATATTTTTACAATTTTTTTAAATTTAATGATAATTTTCTAGGCGTTACAAAGAAATTATAGACCAATAAGCAATACTTCTCTTTAACCCCATTTAAATTGAACAAATTTTTTTGAACAAAGACATGAAGAACTAATCAAAATTCTCTGAATAACCCCACTAGGAAAAGGTTCTATTCTTTTTATTGAACAAGGAGAAAATTTTCATTAGAAATTATGTAAGTGAAGAAAAAATCAATTTTCTGATGTGAGATAAAAAAGGGGATTTACCTATGTTGAGAAGAACGATATAGCTACATGAATTTTGATAAGGAGAATTACTGACCTGTTTGACTAGGACTTACAAGTAAACATGCAGAAAACCACCTATATTGACTTACCATAAATGAACAGGTTCTCATTTACAGATCACAAAAAACAACTCAAATTATTGAAATCTTGGGATACGAGCCATTCTAAATTTGTAGGCCTGGGATGAATTAACACCACTGCCCCTGTGAGCAGTTATCAGTTATCTTTTGGTAAAACTCGGGACATAAACAAATCCCCCCACAATTCATCCGACTTGATAGTATCAAGAGGACACATCTTTATGACAGGACGCTTCACCTCATTGTTTTGGCAAATCCTCCACCCCTTTGTTTGACAGTTAAGAAGGCATTTTGGCACTTCCTCCGTTGTGACATCAATATTGTGTTATCCAGCAGACCTCATCAAAGTCCCAGTGGACATCAAAGACACATTTCTTTTTTTTGTAATACCGAAATATTGGTCCATCTTGCTTGCTTTTTCTAAATGATTGAGTTATACCACATGAACAAGCAACTCTTTCGTTCTGTGATGTGCATCCTTCTCAGCATAATGTAATATTGCACATGGTTTGGATAGACGACCACATTATGTTCTGTGAATGGCAATATATTTGGTCCTACCCCATGGATGTACAATTGCATGTATTATTTCCTACAATTCATCTATCAACTACATCTGATCTAATTTCATACTTATCATCTTTCACATTTGGGACTTTAATCATTGGCTTACACAGGAACCTAACTACAATTCTATCTTTACAATTCGACAATTACGCAACCTACACATTACTTCCTACACTTCTCACACTACCAACTTCCATATCTGGATATCGCTCACCACAGTCCAACTCCTCAGCAAGCTTTCCAATCAAGACTGAAGATAGCTGTCGAGTGCTGAGAAAACTTTTTTGGAAGAGCTTTCAATTCTGGATCATTAATTTCTGCTAGCAGATTGAGTAAAATATACAATAAAGATTTTTTTTTGATTCTGACTCTTTCAATACTTTCAAGCTTTTTACAACACACCACAATACAAGGAATATTGCTCTAGCAACAAACACTAGCCACATTCTCACTGAAGGCCAAACAAAGGGGAAGGACACTGTTAACACAACAACACACTGAACAGGATTTCTTTCACACTGAAGAATTAAACACACAATACCCAACTAAACCCAGTTTTGTTCTCTAATCTAAGGGTTTACCTTTATTAACCCTAAAAGAAAAACCAAAAAGAAATGCCAATAAAAAAACAAACATTTGAAAGAAATAAAAAGAAAAAGAGGATGGTAAACAACCAAGGCTGGGCAAAGACCATGAGATGCGTAAAACAACCAAACCTGGGGCACCCCACTGGCTTTGCCTAACTGACCTGTCATGCCACCTACTACACCCACACCTGCCCTCCTTGGTCCTGAGCAAGGGGATGTGTGGGCACTATGAGGTGGAATTAAAGGGCCATCTATCTGAAGGGATGTGCAAGGGAATTAAAGAAAGCATCTTTAAAACTGAGGAGGAACAGAAAGAGCCAGTGCCTTACCCTTGCCTTTCCCCTCACTCACATCCCAAAATCAGAGCCAAAATTTCTACTCTCCTGCCCCAGATCTCCAAATAGAGAGGGCTACATGTGGAACAGAGACCGAATGCCGTGAATTATTACAATTAATCAGGTTGAGATCAGATGATCAGCATTCACCAGGTCTGGGAGGATCAGGAGCTGGGTTCTCAAGCTCAGGAGGGCAGGGTACATACTCACTCACTTGACCCCAGCATATTCATACCAGCCACCCCCCACATGATATTAATTACTGAACATCCACGGTTTTAGAATCAAATAAATAATAAAATATATTCTATATGATCTAATAATGATGCAAATATCTATTAGTGCACATCAATAATAGTGCGAAATGTTTATTGAAAAGTTTTACAATTCAAAAGGACAAATAACATACTCAAAACAAATCAAAAAACTTAGACAATCCCTAACCTTTCCTTAACTTCAACCAGACTTCAGGACTTTATTTTTTGAAACCTAGGAAACTGTGGTTTTTTAAAATGTTTTATGATTTAGTCATTTAAGTTAGATGTTGTTTGCAAACATTTTTTTTTTTTTTAATGTAACATTAACTTTTAACATCCAACTCCTTACACCAGCTTACTACACCTTAGTACTATTAATTACTAATTAATATAATGTAAATTGTAGTACTGACTATTTAATTTTTGCATTTTCACTCACGTTTAAAGCTCAGGATGAAGGACTGGCCTGGCTTGCCAGCGTGATTTTATCTGTGATTTTGGAATACTTCAGTGTGATTTTATCTGTGACTTTTGGAAACACTCAAAAAAAAAAATACAGCCTTGGACTTTTTGAGTTCTGGTCTTCTTCTTCAAGGTCGTGGATTATTCTTTGCTTGTCTTTGGTTTTTTGTGCATTACTTAACTTTCAGCACCACTCAGAGCTGACACACAAAGATGTGTCCTGGTCTTGGCTAAAGCAACACCAAAGAGCATTTGGCGTCCTGGAACAGAGAATTGCGAGTCCACCAACTCTGATACTATGATGTTCACAAGCCAGTTACACTTTCCTGTGATGCTTCGAAATTTGGTTTTGGTGCAGTCATTCTACACGATCAACCTGCTGCCTGTGTATCGGGAGCTCTTGCCTAAACTGAAATGCAGTATGCCCAGATAAAGAGCTTTTGGCAATTGTGTTTACATGTTTGAAGTTCCATGATTGTGGTAGACTGTCCAGATCGAATCAGACCACCAACCATTAGTAACTATCTTCAGAAAGCCTATACATTCAGCTCCAGCCAGACTGCAATGTATGATGCTGAGATTGCAAAAACGTAATTTCAGTCTTGTCTACAAGAAAGGCAAACTTCTTTTTCTTGCTGATCGCCCAGAAGCACCACAGAACAGTGCGAGAATGAGAGTCTTGATTTTGAAGTCACAGAAATGAGAAATTTTTCTTCCACAGTCTTGAGCTGAGAGATCACACAGCCACAGATCCAGCTTTGCAGAGGTTCAACCACTTTATCAGTCAAGGATGGCCATCAGAGCAATCTAGTTTACCTCAAGAAGTGCAACCTTATTTTCCATATAGAGATGGGATTTTGGCTGGCAATGGTATCATCATGAAAGGTCCGAAAGTAATTATTCCAAAATCCTTGTAGTCAGAGTACATTACTGTTTTGCATTGTAGTCCCCCAGGAACCGAGTCAACAAAAAGAAGGGCAAGAGCTAGTATTTTGGCCTTCTATGTCACAAGACATTGAAAAAGCACATGTAATGCGATCCTATCTCGCCTACATTCTTGACTGATGGGCTCGGCCGATACCAAAGCACGAAGCCTCTCATTGGCTGGGCCAACCCCTTATCCCAGGATGCACCACGCCCAAACCCCCAGATCTCTTTTGCCGCTTCTGAAGTAACGACTTGGTCTCGACTTGGCTGTGGCTAAGTACCCTTCCTTTTTTGGCCTTTTTGGATCGTTTTTGCTCTTAGCTTACAAATTTTATAACCAAACAGCTATTTTAATAGCTATCTTCTTCTGTACTACCCTGTGATTCACTGTGTTTGTTTTTGGTTGTTGTGTAATTTCTTCTGTTTGGCGGGCTAGGCCCGTTTGAGTTAGCGGGCCTTTGCCCCATTTCTTGTCGAGCGTTTCAATTAGAGCTCTTCCCTCCCTTCCCTCCCTATGTTTCGAGTGCTTTGTGGGTCATGTTTGGCAAAGCAAAAGAGCATAAGCCGTCGGGCTTTAAAAATATGTTCGAAATGTGGCTATAAAATGTCGTTAGCAGATGGCCATGCCATCTGTGTTTATTGCTTAGGGGCTAAACACTTGCAAGAATCTTGCAGTGTTTGCCATGCCTTCTCCTCTCGTGTACTACAGGAGAGAAAAAATAAGTTGATCCTGAAAGGTTTAATAAAACCAGCCTTTGAGGAAGCTATATCTTCTTCTCCCTCTTCGAAATCGAAGAAAAAGAAGTCTTCGGCTCCGACAAGTCCATCGGAGCTGCCTGAAAAAAGAACTAAATCTTTGTCCTCTTCCTCGGCTCCACTGATCTCGGAGCCGCAGGATAGAGGATCTATGTCTGGGTCTTCTTCCTCGGCTCCATTGGTCTCTGAGACGCAGGAGAGAAGATCTAAGTCTCGGTCTCCTTCCTCTGCTCCATTGGTCTCGGAGCCGCAGGATAGAGAATTCCAATCTGGGTTTTCCTCTGCTCCATTGGTCTCGGAGCCGCAGGTGAGTGTTTCGGCTCCAGGGTCGGTTTCGTCGGCTCCTGAACCGTCGGCGCCGAAGAGGATCTCTGTTCTAGTCGAGTCTTCCTCAGCTCCGATCCTTCTGGAGCCAATTAGGAGTTGACATCCCTGCATTGTCTCGATGCCGGTAGAAAGATTTTCTCGCCCCCCCCCCCCGTCTATTTCCTCCAGGCTTTCAGATTCGGATTTAGATAGGGTGGTCCAGAGGCTCCTCCAGTCACCTGTCTTATCTAAATTATTTTCAGCTCCAGCCCAGCAGCCAGAGCCAACCATTTCGATTCCATTTCTTCCTCCTCCGACAACCCTGGTGTCGTGGGAGACGGAGTTCACAGAGTCGGGTGAGGTTCCTGAGTCGGTTCCGAGACCCACTGCTAGTCTGTCGGCACAGTCTTCAGCTCCAGCCTTTTTTGTTCCTTCCAGGGGTTTCGGTTCTCTGGTGTCCTCAGCTGAGCCCAAGGGGGAATTGTCGGGGCTTCTGGTTTCGGCCCCGAGTCTCCCACTTGGTGCCTCGGCTACAGGCTCGGGGTGACACCGGTCATGGTCTCGCAGGCGGGCCTTTCTTCAGATTCTGGTGCACCCGCCTTCGAGGCTATGAGGAGTGCGCTAAACAAGTCTCTAGTGACTTCACCGGAATCTGCGACTCCTTCCCTAGACACGGCGTCTAGAGCTTCTGGTGCCCCCCTGACTTTGGATAGTGCGGCTCCGAGGCCTGAGGATTCCTCCATGTGTGGTCCCCTTTTTCCGAGGAGCCTTCAGAGTCTTTGCCTGAAGAGCCCCCCCAGGAAAAAGTTCTGCAATAGGAAGCACATAGACTCCCCAGATGAGTCTGTCACCTCGGACACTGACCTTGATGATGCAGAAGGGTCCCCGAAGTCATCCTCTGACGATGTCTCGTTCTCCGATGTCCTGGAGATCTTGAGACAGAGGGGTGATTGGCCATCCAAAACCCCTTCCGCGGAGGAGTCGGTTTTCCTCAAGGCCTTCGGAGCCCAACCCTCCGCCTCCTGGGTGTCTCCACCCTTCGATGAATTACTGGACCTTATTTGTCGAAGGGTGTGGGAGCACCCTGATTCTGTGGAACCAGTTCCTTCTCGCCCCCAACAAATTTTTATCCGCACTCCCTGGCAAGGAGTTTCTAACCAAGGGAGTTCCAGTGGATGCTATGGTGGTGGCATATGCCACCCTGCAGGATGTGGCAGAGGCATCTACGTCTATCCATCCTCCTAACAAGGAGTCCAGGAGCATGGATAGGTATGGGAAGCGTACCCTGACTTCAGCAACCTTTACCCTGCGGTCGCTGAATTATATGTCATTTTACGAGGCTCCAAAGGGATCTCATAAAGGAGATGGCAGATACCCTGTCTGGTAACATGCCTGAGGCGTTGACGCAGTCTGTCAACGCCCAGCTGTCTACCCTTTCATCGATTGTTAACTTGTCCATGAGGCTCATATCGTATGCAGCCGGAGGGGCGAGTAGGGCAGCGAGTTCGGGTGTAGCCCTTAGGAGGCAAGCCTGGATGCGCTTGTGTCACTTTCCGGAGGCTTTCAAGTCTTCTTTCACAGACACTCCATTCGCTGGGTCCTCTCTCTTTGAACCCAAGGTGAAAGACGCACTCACTAGATGCAAGCAGGAGGGTAAGACTTTGTCTGCCGTTGGGGCCCGTTTTTCGCTCCCTTCGAGACCTTATCCAAAGGCGCAGAGGGGAGGAAAGATGTGGTTCAGAAAGTCCCAAAAGTCTTTCCCTGCCCATCAGAGTGACCCCCCCCTTCCAGAGGCAGAGGAGGGGGGAATTATTCTGGAAGACCTCGCCCTAGAGGCGGCGGAGGCCCCCGCAACACAGGAGACTGCGAATCCTTTCATGGTTCCTCCTTCCAGCATCCCTGAGGGACTGCCCAACTGTGCGTCTCCGGAGCCAGTCGGGGGTCGATTTTCGGAGCATCCAAGGGCCTGGGGTTCCATCACCCAGGATCAGTGGGTGCTTCGTATCATCGCCGGAGGTTACACCATTCCCTTTATCCGTCCCCCACCACCGTCAAGGAAAATCCCGGACGTGCCACCCAGTCAACGGGATCAAGCAGCTGTAGAGGTCGCAAAGCTGCTCGAAAAGGGAGTCGTCTAGCCAGTCCCCGCAGGCCAGACCAGATTAGTGACTTACTCAAGGTTATTTTTGGTGCCCAAAGAACAGGGGATTTGAGACCCATCCTGGACCTCCACCCCCTAAACTGCTTCGTAAAAAAGTCCAAGTTCCGGATGGTCACGTTACAATCCATTTTCCCATTGCTGGAAAAAGGAGTATGGATGTGCTCCATCGACCTCAAGGACGCTTACTATCACATCAAGATAAACAGAGCGTCCAGGGTCCATTTACGCTTCTGCCTAGGAGCCCATCACTTCTGGTTCCGGGCCCTGCCCTTTGGTCTCACCACAGCCCCCAGGGTGTTTACCAAATGTCTGGCAGTGGTGACGGCTCACCTGAGATGTCTGGGATTCCAGGTGTTTCCGTATCTAGATGACTGGCTCCTCTCTGCCCCCACCAGGCATCTTCTCACTCTAGCCGTGAGTGCTACCATCGAGTTGGGTCATCTTTTAGGGATTACATTCAACTGGGAAAAGTCTGTATTGCCGCCATCACAGCGTGTTGCCTTTATAGGCGCAGAGCTAGACTCTGTAGAGATGCGAGCATTTCTACCAATAGAGAGGATAAAGATATTACAGGATCAAGTACTAGCCTTGCTGCCCCGACGGAAAGCCCCAGCCAGGATGATTCTTCAGCTTTTGGGATCGATGGCCGCCTCCATTCTTCTGGTCCCTCTGGCAAGATTGCATATGCGAATTCTCCAATGGCTCCTGTCGACCCAGTGGTCATACCAAGAGCTGCCACTGTCCCACCCGATTCTCATTACGGAATTGTGCCGGCGGGATCTTCGTTGGTGGCTCCTGTCCTCCAACCTGAACCAAGGGAGATCATTCTGTCCTCCCCCTCCAGTTGTCACAGTGACCACGGACGCCTCCCAGATAGGTTGGGGGGGCATTATCTGGGCAGGACGGTCCAAGGCACGTGGCAGGATCACGAAACCCACTTGCACATCAATGTGCTGGAAATGAGGGCAGTGCTTCTAGCATTGCAGGCACTGCACAGCTCTCTTCCCAAGGGTACCATCACAATATTCTCCGACAATATGGCAGTGGTATGGTACCTAAACAAGCAGGGAGGAACCAGGTCTTACCCCCTTTGCAGAGAAGCCATGAGTGTGTGGAATTGGGCGATCGCTTCCCAGAGGTTTCTTGTGGCAACGCACATTCCAGGGACGTCCAATGGGATAGCAGACAGGCTGAGCAGAGTTATTCTGATGCCTCACGAGTGGTCCCTGAACAACCAAGTAGCGGCTCGGATCTTCTACAAGTGGGGGTTTCCCTGCTGCGACCTTTTCGCCAGCCCCTGGAATGCGAAGTGCAGCAATTTCTTCTCCCTGATTCCTCCTCAGGGGGAGTCACCCAGGGACACTCTAGTCCACAATTGGCCCTCCGGTCTGCTCTACGCCTTCCCTCCGGTCCCTCTACTGCCAAAGGTGATTCAGAAGGCGATCTGCTCGGGAAACAGCACAATTTTGATTGCTCCAAACTGGCCCCGCCAAGTTTGGTTTCCCTTCCTTCGGAAGTATGCAGTGGAGGGTCCTTGGATTCTAGATCCAGTTCTAGCCCTCCTGACTCTGCAGTCGGGTCAGGTCCATCCTTCACTGCGGACTCTCAAACTAGCGGCTTGGCTGCTCCACTTCCGACCTTAGTCAGACAGCATGTCCTTACGCCTGAGGTGGTCTGGATTCTGTCTTCCTCACACAGGGCTTCCACTAAGGAGTTATATTCTAATAAATGGAAAAGGTTTGCCATTTGGGCCCAACGGCACAACCTTGACCCGCTGACAGCCCCGGTGTCGGCAGTATTAGATTTTTCTGGCAACTCTTTTTAAACAGGGTTCCGCTGTCTCCACGCTTAAAGTCCAATTGGCAGCGATTTCTAACTATTATGTTGCCTTTGAGCCCTCGCTCATGAGTCATAAGTTGTGCAAGGCCTTCCTCAAGGGAGCTTGGTTGTTTTGCCCCCCGGTGTCGCAACCTGTATTACCATGGGATCTGAATGTGGTTCTGGGAGCCTTGATATCTCATCCCTTCGAGTCAGCGGCCACTTGTGATCAGAAATTCTTATCCTGGAAGACTTCATTCTTGGTAGCTATTACTTCAGCCAGAAGGGTTTCAGAGATTCAAGCCCTTTCTGTCAAAGCTCCTTATCGAATCTTTCATAAGGATAGAGCATCTCTACGATTAAATCCATCATTTCTTCCCAAGGATTCTTCTGCTCTTTGTCTGCAACAGTCTATAGAGCTACCAGTCTTCTTTCCAAAATTTTCCAACAAGGCAGAATGCAGACTTCATCAGTTGGATGTGCATAGACAACTGAGATTCTGTTTAGGACACGGCAGCACAGGAAGTCAGACCAGTTGTTTGTGGCCTTTGCGGATAACAGGATTGGCAAAGCAGTAACCAAGTCCACTATTGCTAGGTGGATTAGAGATTGTGTTTCATGTATTTATGCATCAACAGGAAGGGACCTTCCATTTCCGGTTACGGTGCATTCTACTAGGGCTATGGCAACCTCTGTGGCCTTTCATGCCAGACTGACTGTGGATGAGATGTGCGCAGCCGCCACTTGGGCTTCTCCACATACCTTTATTTCTTATTACAAACTGGATCTGGCGTCCAGGGGTCGGGGTCTTTGGTTCCACAGTGCTCAGGAGTGTCTTCCAGTGAGCCTCCCAGGATCTAGGTGCTAGGGACGCTGTCCCATCAGTCAAGAATGTAGGCGAGATAGGATCGCATTACATCTTTTAGTTATGTGCTTACCATAACGATAGATGTATGCGATCCATCTCACCTACATTCTTACATACCCGCCCTCCTTCCCCCTACCTGTTGGTTCTAGAGGAAACACTGTTGTTGTTCCCAGGAAAGTATTACTTTTTCTCTCCATTCCATGTGTCTTCTTGTTGGATTGGTACATGTGGATGAGTGATTGTGGGGCAAACGAGATCTGGGGTTTGGGCATGGTGCATCCTGGGATAAGGGGTTGGCCCGCCAATGAGAGGCTTCGTGCTTTTGTATCGGCCGAGTCGGAGCCGATTCTCGACTCAGAGCCCATCAGTCAAGAATGTAGGCGAGATGGATCACATACATCCATCATTATGGTAAGTACATAACTAAATGTTTCATCTTGTTTGTGTGTAATAGTACAAAGCCTCATCAACATAAGGAACTACTTCAGCTTAACCAGATTCCTGATATCTTGGTCGACAGTAGCCAGACATGTTCGAGTGGAATGGTCAACATTATTTGGTGTTAGTAGACGCTTACTCCAGTTGGTTTAAGATTGATCTACTTCCTAACCTAGCATCCAATACTGTCATTACTAAGATGAAGCATCATTTTGCTGTTCATGGCAGCCCACACAGGTATTTTTGACAATGGCACACCATTTGCAAGCCAACAGTTCAAAAGATTTGTTGAAGACTTGGACTTTACTCATGTCACAAGTAGCCCTGAGTACCCACAGTCCAATGGTTTGGCAGAATGTGCAGTTCAAAGTGCAAAGTAGTTACTAGAGAAGTCAAAACAATATAATAGTGATGTTTTCCTGAATCTCTTCAATCTCAGAAATATTCCTTATGATAAACATCTTGGTTCACGAGACTTCTGTCGAGACAAACCAGAAGCACATTACCAATCAGTAGTCAGTTGTTGGTTCCATGTGTCAAGAACAACAGACCAGTGAAAGCCAAACTGTTGAAGTGCTTAACCCTGAAGTCCTGTTACGATAAGACCAGTGAACCGCTCAATCCGTTACCAGAAGAAGTGGGTAAGGATGCAAACTTCCAGCGGTACGATCAGATTGGTGTTGTGAAGAATATTGGTCAAGAGCCAAGTTTATACATTGTGGTATCAGAAGAAGCCATTTTTAGGCAGAATCAGAAATATTTGAGACCAGTGTCCAGGCCTATACTGCAGCACATAGCCTGTGAGAAAAACACTCCGTCTCAGACTGAGTTGTCCGGTGGTCCAATTCCAGAGGACATTCCTGTTCTTGTGACAAATTCAGAAGTTCCTGATTTGAGTTGTGCACTGCAGACTGTCTCTGTTGCTAAATTTGGTCCCAGCCGTTATGTTACAAGATATGGTTGAATCTCTAAACCTTGCAACAGATATGAAGCAGCTTGGACATGAACATTGTGTTTTGTTTCTAATGTGTATAAAAATGCATGTCTAGCTCTGATGCTGCTTTTTCAAAGGGCAATCTTTTTAAGGGGAGGATGTAGCTCAGAGTGTGTATATACCTTTAAGAAGCTATCCAAGGGCTTGCACAAGTATCTAAATACTGAGCACGTGCGAGCCTGACTGCCATGGTGTAGTTAGCTGGTGAGGTGTAAGCATGCTTGTATGTAAAGTTTGTTAACTTTTTCGTTCGTATTTAAAGATGCTGCTATTCATCCTGATGTTTTTCTCTGCATTAAAGCATCTAAATGAACCTCCAAGCCGCCTTGTCACATGTATTAGAGATGAATGAGCAACACACTTCTAGATAAATCTGCTGATGTTCATCGTGTTACACTGCTGCAGTCATCACACTTGGGTTATCCTGCCATCAGCCGGTCCAGCAGTCGGCCAGAGTTCCAAAGTCTTGGTCCGTCGTCGGTTGCTGTCGCTTCTTCCCTGACGTCAGTGTGCCAGGGGTATACAAGATGCATCCGACGCCATTTTCTTCAGTCTTTCTTGCCGCGCAGTGCCCGAAGCAGAAGCAGTTCGCAAGTGCCGGTCGGCCGACTCCTGAGATTTTCGAAGTCGAATTTCAGATCCGAAGTCTTCAATAAAGCTAAGTACCCCGTTGGGGAAACTTTTTTCTTGACTCAGACCGATGTCAGAAAAAGTTAATAATTGTGTTTCTTGTGGGAAGCAAATACCTCATAAGGACTTCCACTCTTACTGTATTCCTTGCCTAGGCCCTGAACACGACGTCACTAGTTGTCGGTTTTGTGCTAGATTTAACAAACGCACTATAAAAAGATGTTTTGATTTTGCTTTGCACTACTTTGGCCGAAGGTTCAATTATACTATGCCGTCGGATCAACCGACGACCTCAATACTGAAAAAACGCAAAGACAAGGATAAAGGCAGGCATCCGAGGTCCAAAACGGAACCTCTTCTAGGCCAGTCGTCGGTTCACTGGTTCTCAGTGAGGCGCTTTTGCAGCCCCTGACACCCGCTGCCTCAGAGCCACAGGCCGCTTCCGACTCCCACGTGGAGACAACTAGGCCTCTGGAAACTCAAGGTATTGGGCCTACGGAAACTAATCCCTCAGATGGGTCCGGAGCCGCTGAGCAGGCATCGGCTTCTGAGGGAGTTTTCAGACCTTCACAGCTTAGCATTAAAACATCAGCCAAGACAAAGGTACCATTAAAGACAAAGAAACAAGTACAGCATTCTCCTGGACAGTCCTCCGTGCCTAAGAAACAGATGCTTAAAATGGCCGAAGACCTCATTACTCTAATCAGGGGTTCCCATCCCCCTCCGGAGAAAATGCCTAGGCAGGATACAGACTATGATTCCTCTGATTCCTCTTCAGACCAGGGATGCTCTCTACCCCCCTATGAGGACTCTGATGCTGAAGAATCTATCCCTTCAGCCTCTTCTCCTGAGGATTATTCTTTTGCGGAAACTGTGCATGCCATGAGGGAGCATTTGCATTGGGAAAGTCAGGATTACTCAGAATCCAAGAAAAGGCTCAGGGATTTCCTTTTATTGCCCCAGCACAGGCCGCTGGCTATTCCGCCCGTGCTAGACATTGCGGATGATGTGTTCTCTGAATCTAGCTTATCTCCTGATTCTTTGCCCCCTGCTCCAGCCAAGCCAGACAGGTATTATAGAGTCCCCTGACTCTCGCAACTTTCTTTACAAAAACCCTTCTGCGGATCCAGAAACTATTTCCCAGGGTCCAAAAGGGGTTAAGGCTTCCATTGCAAAAAATCCAGTACCCTCTGACAGAGATTCCAGAGCTTTGGATAGATGGGGGAAGAAAGTATACACTTCTGCAACTTTAGCAGTAAGAGCTTTAAATTGCCAGTTTCACATGCTTAAGTACCAACAATATTTAATGGCTCAGTTAAAACAGAAAATGCTTGCAAGCTCAGAAGCTCATGATTGTAAAGAAATGCAGGATTTATTGCATGCAGTTGAATAGGTGGGAAAACATACTCTGCAATGTGGTTTTGATTCTTTAGAGGCCTCTTGTAGAGCTGCAGTTACAGGTTCAGTGATTCGAAGACATGCTTGGTTAAAAGAACAGAGTTTACCTGATCATGTTAAGGCAAAATTATTGGATACTCCTTTACAGCATGATACCTTGTTTGGTGTTAAGGCAGAAGAGGTGTTAAAGAAAATGGAGGATAAAGCTAAATCTATGCAAACAGTCAAGGATTTATTACAGGTACAGCCACCTTGGTTTAGCAGAAATTGGCCAACAAAGAATTGGTCCTTTCCACAGGCCACAGAGAGGCAGATACAGAAGCCCAAGAGGCAGATCTCTCAACCCCAAGGCTCAAACAGACAACAACAGTGGGGCACCTCAACCCCAAAAGGAGGTGAGGAGAAGTCTCAACCTTACTGGAAACCGTCACAATGACTTTCCCCTTTGTATGCCAAGCACGTCCCTTTGGAAAGCCCCCTTAGGGGGAACGCTAGCACTTTTTTCTCGAAACTGGCAAACAATCACCCAAGACAAATGGGTTCTGAATATTGTGTCTCAAGGTTACAGGTTCCACTTTCATACTTTACCAAGGCTAAAAGGATTGCCAGACCTGCCACAAAATCAATGGGCAGAGGCACAAAAACAAATTTCAGCCCTCATGGACATGAGAGCTATTCAAAAAGTACCACAACAAGAACAAGGACAAGGATTTTACTCAAGACTCTTTATGGTCCCCAGAAAGAACAAGGCCTGGAGGCTCATACTAGACCTTTCAATTCTGAATTCTTACCTGGCTATTCCAAAATTCAAGATGTTGACATTACAGCAGCTTCTACCCATGCTGGGCAAGAAGGCTTGGCTTGTTACTCTGGACCTCAGAGGCATACCTGCATGTCCCTATCAGACAAAATTGCAGAAGATACCTCAGATTCAAAACTGGTACAATGCACTACCAATTCTCTGCATTGCCCTTTGGCTTATCTACTGCGCCCAGGGTCTTCACAAAGTGCCTGGCAGCAGTAATTGCATTTTGCAGCCAAAAAGGAATTCAAATATATCCATACCTGGACGACTGCCTCATTCAAGCAAAGGACATTCTTTTACAGCATCTGGCGTTTGTAAAATGGTTGGTAATTTCTCTGGGGTACACAGCAAACGAAAAGAAGTCAAAACTAGTGCCCTCGCAACAGATTATATTCCTGGGTGCCAGCTTAAATACAGCAGCCCAGATGGCTTACCTCACGTCAGACAAACAAGTTCAACTAACTCATTATTTTCAATTACTAGCAAAAAAGTCCCATCTCCCTGCAAGAAAAATTCTGCAGGCCCTGGAATTCATGGCATCCTGCATACTACTAATATCATATGCCAGACTGCATATGAGGAAATTACAGTGGTACCTAAAAAGTGTTTGGACTCAACACTCTCACAGTTTAGAAGCAGTAATACCAATGATTCCCTGCCTACAACAGGAGTTTCGATGGTGGGCACAGGCATGTTACCTAAACAAGGGTCAGCCTTTTACCCAACCCACAGCCAGGCAAACTCTTAACAGATGCTTCAGATTACGCCTGGGGAACACATATGGCAGGAAAATGCATTCAGGGCAAGTGGACCACAGACCAGATGCATGTTTACATCAATCAAAAAGAGATGTTGGCTGTTCAAAAAGCCCTAACAGCTTTCAAGGACCTTATGCATCCAGGACAATTATTACTAAAGACAGACAACACCACAGTTATGTGGTACATAAACAAGCAAGGGGGCACTCATTCTTATCCCCTATGCAGGCAAGCCATTGCCTTGTGGAACACAGCTCTAACGTATCAAGTTCACCTGCAAGCACAATTCCTGCCAGGAAAGAAAAATACTCTGGCAGACGATCTAAGCAGAAATATCATGGACCCTCACGAATGGAAATTGAATCTACACCTTCAGCATGGTAACGCAAAAATGGGGACGCCCAGACATAGATGTTTTTGCCTCCCCACTGAATTGCCAACTACAAAAAGTCTGCACAAGGACTTGTCACAAGCAAGCATGGAAAGTGGATGCTCTTTTGTTCAGCTGGAAAAACCTAAAAGTTTATGCCTTCCCGCCGCTGCGTCTCCTGTCAAAGGTACTCCTAAAAGCCAGACAAGAAAAACCACAGATGATCCTGATTGCTCCGGACTGGCCACGCCAGCACTGGTACCCTATCCTAAGGAACTTGACTCAAGGCCCACCATGTATTTTGCCTCAAATTCCACACCTTCTGACTCAATAAAACAATCAGATCCTGCATGGCCAGCTCAAAACCCTAAACCTGGCTACATGGCAGATACATTAGTCAAACAGGCAACACCTCTCTCTAAAGCTGTTATGGATGTCATTTTGGAGGCCAGGAGGCCGAGCACCAGGAAAGCTTACTCAGAAAAAATGGAAGAGATTCTGCGCCTGGAACCTGGCTCAAAGCATTGACCCTCTTGTTCCAAACATTCCTCAGATTTTACAATACTTAGCTGAGATGCTGGACAGAGGCCTATCCTCATCAATTAAGATCCACGCCTCTGCCATTTCAGCACATTACAACACGGATCCTCCTTTATTCTCTCATCCCTTGCTAAAGCAGTACCTCAGAGGGGCTAAAAACATAAGACCACCCCGGAGAGCACCAACACCAACTTGGGACCTCAATTTAGCTTTGGAAAAACTGACCCTACCACCTTTTGAGTCAGCCAATACAGCCGATCTAAAATTCTTATCATGGTAGACAGCTCTGCTCTTGGCAATAACTTCAGCACAAAGAGTCTCAGAGCTACAGGCATTGATGGCAGTGGAACCTTTTATAATTTTTCATCAGGACAGGGTTTCTTTAAGGACAAACCTTACCTTTATGCCGAAGGTGATATTTAGTGTGGCTCTTAACCAAACCATCCATTTGCCAACTTTTTATCCAAACCCCCAGAATAAAGGGGAGAAACTTCTGCATTCTTTGGACATACACAGGCAGCTATGCTTCTACTTGGACAAAACAAAAGCTTTCAGGAAAACTGAGCAACTGTTTGTAGCATATGCTGCAGGATCACAGGGCAAGGCTATCTCAAAGCAGACTATATCCAAATGGATAGGACACTGTATTAGTTACTGCTACAAACAGCATGGAAAATCGGTTCCAAATACCATTAGGCCACATTCCACCAGGGCAACAGCCACTTCAACAGCCTTTCTCAGAGGAGTACCTACCAAGGAAATTTTGGAGGCTGCAACTTGGAGTTCAGTGCACACCTTTACTAAGCACTACCAACTGCCTCTTTACTCTAAATCCAGAGCAGGATTTGCCACTGCAGTTCTGCAGGGCCTCATAGCCAATCCTAACTCTTTATAGACCAGCCACCCAACCTTAGCTTTGGGATTCTACCCAAGTGTGATGACTGCAGCAGTGTAACACGTTGAACATAGTACAGTTTTGTACCTACCATAAATGTAGATGTTCGAGTGTTCACACTGCTGCAGTCCAGGTTACCCTCCCTCCATCCCCTCTGAGCTAGCTGGACTTGTCTAAACCTTTCTATCCTACACAACCTTTGAGGTGTATTTGCTGGTAACTGAAGGGATTGCTTTTAATTTTATATGTCTATTTTTCATTAGCAATATGTGTTGCCTACCTATTGGGGGCACCTGACATCTGGGGCAAGAAAAACTGAAGAAAATTGCATCGGATGCATCTTGTATACCCCTGGCGCACTGACATCAGGGAAGAAGCGGCAGCAACCGACGCCGGACCAAGACTTTGGAACTCTGGCCGACTGCGGGACCGCCTGACGGCAGGATAACCCAAGTGTGATGACTGCAGCAGTGTGAACACTCAAACATCTACATTTATGGTAGGTGCAAAACTGTACTTTTTTGGTTCTGGAGCTGTAGACTTATGTAAGAACCTGCAAGAAAAGGGAAAGGAATTTCATGATTTGAAGCACCTTTTTGTTTCTTCTTTTCCAAAATTCCACAGAAACTTTCCTACAAAAACATCCTTTGTTAGAAGACCAGTACACCAGTCTTCGTCTCAGCTGCTTTTCTAAGGCTAAAAAGACTGCTAGAAGACCTCCACAATCTAAGATTACTAGTTCTTCACTTCTTTCCAGCAGTCATTGCCAGCTAGGACAAGTTCTCTGTGACTATCAGCCTCTTCCAAGTCTTACCCCTCTATCTCTGTCTCCCTCTCTCTTTTCCAGTTTGGGCAAGTATCATTCAGGATTCCTGGGATGATCTTCAAGTCTCATGTTGCAGTATTCATAACCTAGGGAGTTGCTGCCTGCAGCACCAGACATCCAGGCGATATACCAGAGTTTAGAAGTCCGAGTGCATGCAAAGTTGGCTAAAAACGTTCTCAGAATGCTCATTTTCCGCTGAAATTGCATTTATTTGTGCCTGCACTTTAAAATTCGTTTTTTGTTGTAAATTGTATTTTTAACTGTTACTGGCTTCCCACTCATGGTGGTGCAGCAGTTAGTGTTGCCGCCTCACAGCAAGAGGTTCTCCGGTTTGATCCTCTGCTGGGGTGCCTTCTGTGCGGAGTCTGTATGTCCTCCCTGTGGTCTCGTGTGTTTCCGCCGGGTGCTCCGGTTTCCTCCCACGTCCCAAAGACATGCTGTAGGTGGATTGGACACACTAAATTGGCCCTAGGCATGAGTGTGTTGCATGTGTGCCCCTTATGTGGAAGGTTGGGCGCCGGGCTGGCAACTCGACACCGTAAAACTCCACTGCCAATCAGAGTGGACGGGTGATCCGCTGTGGCGACCCTTAACCGGGAAAAAGCCGAAAGAAGAAGACTGGCTTCCCACTCAAGTGCGACAGCCATTACTGCACTATAAAAGTATTTTTGCATTTGTTTCTACTGTTTTCTTGAAAAAAACAAAAAAATCTTGCTATTTTCCCGCCTTACTAAGCTAGAAAAGTCCAGTTTCAGATACCTGGACTGTGTTTAAGCTTCTGCGTTTGCCCATACCTTGGGCAAAAAGGAAGTTTTTCTTCACCAGTGAGAGTGGGGAGCTCTGAACAGCCTACCTGCCCTTGGAGGAGTGGTTTCTGCCCAGAAACTGTAGTTTTATTGGCCATTTTGGGCGAATTTCTGTCCCTCTAATCTTTCCGATATAAAAATTGCATTTGCACAGTTTTGCGCGCCGGTTAGCTAGGGGTAAACTATTCCCGACTCCACGAAGTCTACTCTTCAGTTTTTTCCTTGGAACTAGACTAACCTTCAACTTTAGCACTCAAACCATTCATTTTGCAGCCTAGCACTTGCTTAAAACTCATAACAAGCACTAAATACACCCCTAGCACTAGGCCCCCTTATACTGTCCAGAAGGACAAGGCTCTCTCTTCGTCCCCACCAGTCAGTCAGAAAAACAGCTCACTCTACCTATTCAGGCATGTCCAAAGGGCAGATATTCTTAGTGTTTCACTGTTGCGGTCATTACATTTGGGTAATCTGCTGGCAGGTTGCCCTTATTTGGCCTGAATTCCAAAGTCTTGGGTCCTGCGTCGGTTGCTGTCTTCTCTTCCATGATGTCAGGACGTCAGGGGTATAAAGCATGCAGCCAATGCCATTTTCTTTAGTCTTTCTTGCCGCACGGTGCCCGAAGCAGAAGCATTTCGCAAGTGCCGTTCGGCCGACTACTGAAATATTCGAGTTTGAGTTTCAGAATCTAAGTCTTCACTAAAACTAAGTACCCCGTTGGAGAAATTTTTTTTCTTTCTTTTTACCGATGTCAGAAAAAGGTAATAATTGTATTACTTGTGGGAAGCAAGTACCTCATAAGTGATTTCCATTTATACTGTATTCCTTGCTTAGGCCCTGATCACAACGTGCCTGTCTGTCGGTTCTGTGCTAGATTTAACCAACGCACTGTTAAGCGTCAGTATATTTCTGCATCAAAGTATTTTGGAAACAGATTTAACTACCCAGAAATGTCGTCAGATAGCAATCCGACTACTGGAGTACATAAAAAAAACGCAAAGAAAAGGACAGCGAAAGTCGAGATCCAAAACCGACGACAAAGCTTCTCCTAAGCCAGTTGCCGGTACTCAGTGAGGCACTTTCGCAAGCCCTGATACCTGCTACCTTCGAGTCCGCAGGCCTCTACCAACACCCATGTGGAGTCCGGCATGCCGCAAGATACTCAAGGTATTGGAGCGACGGATGTATCTCCTTCGGATGGGTCCGGAGCCGCTGAGCAGGCAGTGGCTTCTGAGGGTGTATTCAGACCTCAACATTTGTATATCAAACCGATGACAGCTGCAAAACCAAAGACAAAAGCAACTTCTAAAACTAAAAAAACGACACATGAGCCACATGCACAGGCCTCTATGCATAAAAAACAGATGATCAAAATGGTTGAAGACCTTATTACCTTGATCAGGGATACCCATCCCCCTCCAGATAAGATGCCTAGGCAAGACACTGATTATGAATCTTCAGATCAGGTTTCTCTTTCTTCTGATTCCTTTTCTGATCAGGAATTATCTATACCTCCCCATGAGGATTCTGATGCTGAGGAGTCTATTCCATCTGCATCTCCTCCTGGGGATTATTCATTTGGAGAAACCTTGCATACTTTGAGGGAGCATTTTCACTGGGAGAGTCAAGACTTCTCAGAATCAAAAAAGAGGTTCAGGGATTTCCTTCTCCTCCCTCAGCACAGGCCTTTAGCCATTCCCACTGTTTTAGACATTGTGGATGATGTGTTTCTGGAGTCAAGCTTGTCCCTTGACTTTCTTACCTCCAGCTCCCAGTAAGCCTGACAGATATTACAGGGTCCCTGGCTCACATAAATTTTTATTTAGAAACCCTGCTGCTGATCCTCAAACTATTTCACATGGTCCAAAAGGTGTTAAGGCCTCAACAGCAAAAAATCCTACCCCCTCTGACAGAGATTCAAGGGCACTGGGACAGATGGGGAAAAAAGGTTTATACATCTGCAACCTTTGCAATCAGGGCCTTAAACTGTCAATTTCACATGCTCAAGTACCAACAACATGTTATGGGATTGCTGAAACAGAAAATTATGTTGATTTTAGAATGTGCAGAAAAAGAATTGCAGGAATTATTGCATGCAGCTGAACAAGTTGGAAAGCATGTTTTGCAATGTGGTTTTGATTCAATTAGAGGCCTCCTACAGGGCCGCAGTTACTGGATCTGTGATTAGGAGGCATGCCTGGTTAAAGGAACAAAATTTGCCTGATCATGTTAAAGCTCAATTGGCTAGATGCACCTTTACAGCATGATTCTCTGTTTGGTGTTAAGGCAGAAGAGGTTTTAAAGAAAATGGAAGACAAAGCTAAGTCTATGCAAACTGTTAGACTTCTTACAAGTGCAGCCAGCAAGATTCAGTAGACACTGACCTACAAAAAATTGGTCCTTTCCTGTGTCAGACAGAGCTCAAAGGGGCAAATCCGCCCTAAGGGTCCCAGATACCAGTCGCAAGATTCATACAGGTCAAAGCAATGGGGCGCTTCCACCTCCAAATCTGGAGTAGGTAAAACGCAAACCTACAGAAAGCAATCCCAATGACTTTCCTCTGCCTGCACCAAGCACTTATCTTTTGGCAGCACCCACAGGGGGAAAATTAGCACTTTTTGCTCAAAATAACCCAGGACAAGTGAGAACTAAACATTGTATCACAGGGATGCATATTCCATTTCCACACTCTGCCAACAGCAAATGGTTGGCCAGATCTGCCAATAAATCAATGGGCAGAGGCACAGAAACAGGTTACGTCCCTCATGGATATGGGGGCCTCTCAGACAGTACCAGAACAGGAAAAAGGACAAGGTTTTTACTCAAGACTGTTCTTGGTAACCAGAAAAGACAAGGCCTGGCGGCCAATACTGGATTTATCAGTTTTGAACACATACCTGGACATTCCAGAATTCAAAATGCTGACTTTGCATCAGCTTCTACCCATGCTGGGCACAAATGCTTGGCTGGTGACTTTAGACCTAAAAGAGGCATACCTGCATGTCCCAATAAGACAATCGTGCAGAAGATACCTCAGATTCAAGGCTGGCTTAATGTATTACCAATTCTCTGCACTGTCCTTTGGCTTATCTACTGCGCCCAGGGTCTTTACAAAGTGCCTGGCACCAGTAATTGCATTTTGTAGATGAAGTATACAAATATATCTTTACTTTCAACGACTGTCTCATTCAAGCAGAGAACAAGGACACTCTTCTTCGACACCTGGCGTTTGTGAAAAGGCTACTAACATGCCTAGGGTACACAATAAACGAAAAGAAATCACAACTGGTACCCTCTCAAAAGATAACATTCCTGGGTGCAAGCTTGAATACAGCTGCCCAGATGGCTTACCTCACGCCAGACAAGCAAAGGCAACTGACTACTTACTTCAAACTGATGGCAACAAAAACCCAGTCTTCTGCAAGACAAATTTTGCAGGCTCTGGGCTTCATGGCATCCTGTATTCTACTGATTCCATATGCAAGACTGCATATGAGGAAACTTCAGTGGTACCTAAGAAGTTTATGGAGTCAACATTCATACAGTCTGGAAACAATGATTCCTCTCATTCCCTGCCTGCAACAGGAGTTTCTATGGTGGGCAAAGGCATGTCACCAAAACATGGGATGGCCCTTCACTCTAACCCCTGCCCAGCCATACCTTTACAACAGACGCATCAGATTATGCCTAGGGGGCCTGCATGGCAGGAAGATGCATTCAGGACATATGGACACCAAAACAAATGCATCTACATATCAACCAGAAAGATGCTAGCTGTTCAAAATGCCCTAAGGACTTACTTCATCCAGGACAACTACCGATAAAGACTGACAACACCACAGTCATGCAGTATATAAACAAGCAAGGGAGCACACACTCATACCCCCTTTGCAGATTAGCCATGGCACTGTGGGACACAGCTTTGACCTACCAAATACATCTTCAAGCTCAATTCCTGCCAGGAAAACAAAACACTCTGGCAGATGATTTAAGCAGAAACCATATGGATCCTCACGAGTGGAAACTAAATCCACAAGTCTTCAGCATAATAACAGAGAAATGGGGGAGCCCAGACATAGATCTATTTGCCTCCCCCCAGAATTATCAACTGGACAAATACTGCACAAGGACTTATCACAGACAAGCATGGAAAGTGGATGCCCTATCCTTCAGTTGGAAAAACCTATCAGTCCATGCCTTTCCTCCTCTGCCTCTTCTTCCCAACGTCCTGCTAAAGGTCAGACAAGAAAAAACAAAAAAAAAAAAAAAACAAAAATGATTCTAATTGCCCCAGACTGGCTTCGCCAACACTGGTACCTAATCCTAAGGAATGTGTCTCAAACACCCTCCTTGGTATTTGCCTCAAATACCACATTTACGGTCTCAGCAAAACAATCAAATCCTGCACAATCAGCTCCAAACTCTGAACCTGGCAGCATGGCTGATCATGTAGTAATTCAAACAACACCTCTCAGTAAATCTGTGATGGATGTCATTTTGGAAGCCAGAAGGCCCAGTACTAGAAAATCTTAACACTGATAAATGGAAGAGATTCTGTTCTTGGAACCAAGCACAAGGAACGGACACAGCAAAGCCAAATATTCCTCAGATTTTGCAATACTTGATTGAGATGCTTGACAAGGGCCTGTCCTTTTCATCAATAAAAATCTATACCTCTGCCATCTTGGCTCATAACAACACAGAGCCACCGATCTTTTCTCATCCTTTGCTAAAACAGTATCTTAGAGGGGCCAAAAATTTAAGGCCTCCCAGATCATCACCAGTTCCTGCATGGGACCTCAATTTTGTGTTGGAAAAACCCACCCTGCCTCCATTTGAACCAGCTGCTACTGCAGATATAAAGTTCTTATCCTGGAAAACAGCTTTACTTCTAGCAATCACTTCAGCAAGGAGGGTTTCAGAGCTGCAGGCCCTCATGGCTGTAGAGCCTTTTATTATATTTTACCCAGACAGGGTGTCCCTCAGGACCAATCCTTCCTTTATGCCTAAGGTGGTATCCAGTGTGACTCTTAACCAAACTATTCACCTGCAAACTTTTTACCAAAATCCACAGAACAAGGGGGAGTGGATTCTGCATTCCTTGGATGTGCACAGACAACCAAGATTCTACTTAAACAGGACCAAATCTCTAAGAAAAACTGAGCAGCTACTGGCGGCATTTGCTGCAGGCTCAGAGGGAAAGGCTATTTCAAAGCAGACTAAGATAAGCCACTGCATTCATTTCTGCTACTTGCATCATGGTAAACCGGTACCCAAGGGCATTTGGTCACATTCCACCAGGGCTGCATCTACATCAGCAGCCTTTCTCAGAGGGGTACCAACCAAAGACATCCTAGAGGCTGCTACTTGGAGTTCTCTGCATACTTTTACAAAGCATTACCATTTGCCTCTCTCTTCTAAGTCCAGGGCAGGTTTTGCCACTTCATTTCTGCAGGGCTTTATAGCCGCTCCTAATGCTGTTTAGTTCCAGCCTCCAATCCATAGCTTTGGGATTCTACCCAAATGTAATGACTGCAACATTGAAACATGAAGAACATAGTACAGTTGTGTATACTTACCATAAATGTAGATGTTCGAGTGTATTCACTGTTGCAGTCCGGGTTACTCACCCGCCATCCCCCTTTATTCTGGAGATTCTCTTTTCTTCACTATATTCTGCAGCCTTTGTGGTGTATTCGCTTTTAGATGAAGGTAATGTTTGTGTTACAATTGCATGTATATATAGTTTTATATATATATATATATATATATCTGCTCCCCATTTGGGGGGCACCTGACATCTGGGGCAAGAAAAACTAAAGAAAATGATGTCGGCTGCCTGTTTTATACCCCCTGACGACCTGACGTCATGGAAGAAGAAACAGCAACCGACGCAGGACCCAACACATTGATATTCAGGCCGACTGAGGGCAACCTGCCAGCAGATTACCCAAATGTAATTACTGCAACAGTGAATACCCTCGAACATCTACATTTATGGTAAGTGTACACAACTGTACTTTACCCTCCCTCCAGCCCCCTGACTTATCTTTACTTCTACCTGTCTTTGTTTGGCATTTCTTACATCATGTGTATTTTCTTTTTGCTGGGGGTGTTCCATACCATGTAATTGCTTCGTGTTTTTGGGGGCACCTGATAACTGGGGCAAGAAAAACTGGTGTAATGGCGTCGGCTGCATGTTTTTATACCCCTGATGACCTGACGTCATGGAAGAAGCCAAGGAATCTGATGCAGAAATCCCAAGACTCTGGTATTCAGGCCGATTGAGGGCTACCTGCAGGCAGATAACCCAAATGTGATGGCTGCAACAGTGAATACACTTTTAACATCTACATTTATGGTAAGTGTACACAACTGTACATGTTAAGTTGTCAATCTCGCCTTCATTCTTGCTTGATGGGTTCGGAGCCGATCCTCGGCTCCGACTCGGCACTTGCTTTAGCTCGAGAACTCCTTTTACCAGCTCGAGGCAGCCCCATATCCCATGATGCAAGGCGGTAAGTACCCAGATCTCGTTTGCCGCTTAGGAGGTCTTCTTTTTACCAGCTCCTGGTAAGTTGTTCACATTTGTGATTTTCAAGCCCCTTTTTAGTCTAAAACTAATTTATTGATAGTTTAAGTTTATTTTCTACCTTTTCTGACATAAAATCCCTGTCTCCTTTATTTTTAGTTAGTCAATCTTTTCCCTATCCCATCCCCCCCCCTGTTAGGGTGTGTGTGTTGGTTTTTATAGAATACCTCTTGGTATTTTGTTTAATTTAATTTTGACTGGTGTGTCTGTGTGTTGTGTTTTCGGCACCATGTCAAAGGAGAGGGTCTCAGGTTTTAAGAAGTGTGACTCGTGCTGTCAGAAGATGTCTCTGACAGACGGTCACACTTCTTGCCTGTATTGTCTGGGCCCTCTTCACCTGCAGGACTCCTGTGCTATTTGTCACTCCTTCAGCCAGAGAGTCCTGCAGGAGAGACGTAATAAGTTGATTCTTAGGGGCCTTCTTAAGCCGGAGGGCTCTCCGGCTAAGTCGGCTCCACCAAAATCAACAAAACCTGCCAAGGCCCAGGCTTCTGTATCTAAGCCTGCGGCCTCGGCTCCGACTTCGTACTGAGTCGAGATCGGCTCGGCTGGAGCCGATTCTGGCTTGACAAAGCTTTCGACACCGATGGCTATCGGTGCGAATCTGTATTGTCCGCCGATGTCGGCTCCGATCGGTTCCGACACCCATGTGGCACAGGCATCGGTGTCGGCTCCGATCGGCTCCGACACCGTTACTTTGGTGGCTGTATCGGCTCCGGCTGGGGCCAATACATCGAGGCGTTCTGTCGGCTCCGAGAAGTCGGCGCCGACAGGATCTATAGTATCGGCTCCGATGGCTCATTCCAGGAAGAGGTCGAGGTCTCCTTCCTTGGAGCCGATACTTTCGGCTCCGGCTTCACCTCTTCTATCGGAACGGAGCCATCGGAGCCGATCTTCAAGGTCATCCAGGTTGTCAGATCATGACCTAGAGAGAGTGGTCAGTAGATTACTCAAGTCACAGGTACTGGCCCAAATGTTACACAGTCCGTCTCAGCAGACGACTGTTGGTCCACACCCCGTTACAGTTCCTCCTTCAACTCTACCCCAGAGCTTGGAGTTGGAGTCTTCGGGCATGGTTACTGCTACGGCTGGAGGACGGATACCCCCTTCTGTTCCTTCAGCCTCTACTCTTATCTCCTCTTCCTTAGAGGGATTCAGTGGTCGGGCTTCCATGGTCTCCTCCGAGGGGGTGAGTGGCATCGGACCCTTGTCCGAGCCCGCTCTTCCCCTTGGAGCCTCGGCCTTGGTGAGCTCGGCGCCATCTGCCTCGGAGACTTCCCTTTGGGTGGTCCCTGGAGTTCCTAGCTCTTCGGAGCGGGTTCTCTCGGACCTGCCTGGGAGGGGAGCATTCGAGGTGATGAAGAGTGTACTGGCCACTGGTATCAGTCAGCAGTCTGTTCCCGTAGCTCCTCCCTCTATAGTACCTGTTGACATCTCTGCCACTTCTCTTGCTACAGGACCCAGAGATCCTCCGCCTCAGGTTTCCCCATTGGGAATTTCCCCTCTTCCGAGGATTCTCCTGATGTTTGGAGATCCTCCTAGGAAGAGGACTTGTAAGAGGAAGCATGTAGACTCCCGAGTCTGTCACTTCAGATACTGACTTTGATGAGTCAGAGGGATCCCTAGATCCCCTCTGAGGATGTCTCCTTCTCAGACATCCTAGAACTTCTGAAACAGAGGGAAACTGGCCCACCAACAATCCCTCTGAGGATGAGTCAGTATACCTAGAGGCGTTTGGATCTCGGCCCTCCACCTCCTGGGTGTCTCCGCCTTCGACCCCTTATGCAGGTTATTGCACGAAGGCGTGGGCAGCTCCTGACTCTGTAGAGCCTGTCCCTAGGAGGCCTTCTAAATTTATCACTGCCCCTAGTGACAAACAATTCCTTACCAAGGGTGTCCCGCTGATGCCATGGTGGTGGCTGCGGCCACCAAAAGGAACTTGCAGATCCTTCCGTGCCGTCCATCCTCCTAATAAGGACTCTAGGACCATGGATAGATGGTAAGCGGATGTTTTCCTCAGCGACCTTTGCTATCGTTCGCTGAATTACCTATGTCACTTCACCAGACTCCAAAGAGATATCCTGAAGGAGCTGGGAGAAGTAGTTCAGGATCCTACAGCTGCAGGGGCTCAAGAAAAGATTGCTTCGCAGCTAGGAACCCTCAATTCCGTTGTTAACTCCTCCATGCGGCTAATATCTTATGCTGCGGATGGAGCGAGTAGAGCCGCAGGCACAGGTGTGGCTCTTAGGCGCCAAGCCTGGATGCGGCTATGTGATTTTTATGGATCCCTTTAAGGCGTCCTTCACAAATTCTCCCTTTGATGGGTCAGCTTTGTTTGGCCCTCAGGTGAAGGAAACCTTGACCAGGTGCGAGCAGGACGGCAAGACTCTTTCTGCTGTTGGAATCCGTTTTTCCACCCCTTCTAGGCCTTATCCCAAAGGACAGAAGGGCGGGAAGATGTGGTTCCGTAAATCCCAAGGAGTCACGCGGATTCACGTGGTCAGTTTACCCCTAGAGGCAGAGGGGTAACAATAACAGGCGCTCTAGAGGCAGAGGGGTCCAAGAACCAGGGAAACAGGGAGCCTCTCTGACAAGCCCTTTCAGCATCCCTGAGGTGTTGCCCGGCTGTCCCTCCTTGGAGGCAGTCGGGGAAGATTATCACTGTACCCAGAAGCCTGGCATTCCCTCACTCAAGACAGATGGGTACAGTCGATCATATCCAAGGGTTACATAATTCCTTTCGAGGAAAGTCCTTTCCCTCAAATTCCCTTCCAGATGTACCACCGGTCTAAGGGACATTGCAGAGTTAGAAATCGCAAAACTACTGCAAAAGAGCCATTCAGCCAGTTACATTAGACCATTCAGAGCCGGAATCTACTCAAGGTTCTTTTGGTCCCCAAAAGACGGGAGACTGGAGACCAATATTGGATCTCAGCAGACTCAACAAGTCTGTCAAGAAGACAAGATTCTGAATGGTCACTCTACAGTCAATTCTGCCCTTCTTACAGAAGGACAACTGGATGTGCTCAATAGATCTTCAGGATGCGTACTATCACATCAAAATTCACAGACGCTCCAGGAGATTTCTCCGCTTCCGGCTGGGGTCCAGTCACTTCCAGTTCAGAGCCCTGCCCTTTGGTCTCACTACAGCCCCAGAGTGTTCACCAAATGCATGGCAGTGGTTACGGCTCACCTGAGACGTCAAGGATTCCAGGTGTTTCCGTATCTCGACGACTGGCTCCTGTCAGCCACCACCAGGCATCAGCTTATACAAGCCAGGGATTACACAATAGGCCTTTGTTCTCATTTGGGCATCTCAATCAACTTGAAAAGTCATCCTTATCGCCTTGCCAGTCTATTACCTTCATAGGCGCAAACTTAAACACTGTTCGGATGTCAGCTACCCTTACAGAACAAAGAGTTTCAGACATTCAAACTCATGTCAGGATCATTCTGGCCAGCAAGAAAATACAGGCCAGAATGGTTCTGAAGGTATTAGGTCTCATGGCTGCGGCCATTACACTTCTTCCCTGGCTCGATTCTACATGCCTTCTTCAGTGGATGCTGTTCACACAGTGGTCATACCAGCAACTTCCAATGCGTCACCAGATTCTGGTGACACAAACATGCAAAGAACATCTTGCTTGGTGGATCACATCGTCTCAGGTTCACCAAGGCAGGTGCTTTGTACCTCCGTCCCCGATAGCCACTGTCACCACGGATGCCTCCCTGATCGGGTGGGGGTCATTATCAGGGCAGGATTGTTCATGGGGCGTGGCAACCGTTCGAGTACCATCTGCACATAAATGTCCTGGAGATGAGAGCAGTGCTTTTAACGTTGCAAGCCCTCAACGACTTTCTTCCCGTAGGGACAATTGCAGTCCACACAGACAACATGTCTGTAGTTTGGTATATCAACAAACAGGGCGGAACCAAGTCCTACCCCTTGTGTCGAAGCGCTCAGACTTTGGCAATGGGCGATCTCCTCTCATCGGTTTCTGGTAGCAACGCATATCCCTGGGATAACCAACATTATAGCGGACAGATTGAGCAGAGCTATCCTCATGCCTCACGAGTGGTCTCTCAAGCAATCTATAGCGGAAGAGATTTTTCTGGAATGGGGTCCATGTTGCGATCTTTTGCTACTCCCCAAAACAGCAAATGTCCAGACTTCTTCAGCCTCTTCCCTCTATCAGGCCATCCCCAGAGACGCTCTGACCCAGGATTGGCCGCAGGGACTTCTTTATGCCTTCCCTCCTTTTCCTCTGATCCCTCAGGTGATCCAGAAAGCTACCGTTTTGAGAGCCAAATTGATTCTCATTGCCCCTTACTGGCCTCAACAAGTTTGGTTCCCATTCCTCCATCATCACCTTTTGGTGCAGCCGTGGCATCTGGACCCAGTGCCAGATCTACTGATTCACCAATCCGGTCAGCTGCACCGGTCAATCCCCTCTCTCAACCTCACAGCATGGTTGCTCCACTCCCTTCCTTAGCCAGGTTTCCTTTGATCTCTAACCCTGTTAGAGACATCATAGTAGCTTCACTAAAATCCTCTACCAGGAGGATTTACACAAGCAAATGGAAACGTTTCTCTTATTGGGCTAAGGCCCAAAATATTGATCCTTTTACTGCCCCTGTTCAGGCAGTTCTGGACTTCTTAGCAGAGATTTTTCATGCAGGCTCCTCTTCTTCCACAGTCAGAGTTCAATTGGCTGCTATTTCTAATTTTCATGTCGGGATAGCAGATCATAATATTATGTCCCATAGGCTCTGCAGGGCCTTCTTGAAAGGAATTTTCCTACTAAAGCCTCCAATCAGGAATCCTCCTCCTCAGTGGGATCTAAATTTAGTGCTGACATCCTTGATTCTTCCCCTTGAGCCAGCTGTTTCTTGTTCCCTGAAATATCTTTCTTGGAAAACTTTATTCCTAGTGGCTATTACATCTGCCAGGAGGGTGTCTGAACTTCATGCTCTTTCGGTTCGACCCCCTATTTGATTTTCACAAAGACAGAGTATCTTTGAGAACTAATCCATCCTTTTTACCTAAAGTCGCTTCAAAGAACAATCTGAATCAATCCATTGATCTCCTGTATTTTTTCCTAACTATTCAGATAGAGCTGAACAAAAGCTACATTATCTTGGCGTCCACCGTCAACTTAGATATTATTTGGATAGAACAAAAAAAGTTAGAAAATCTGATCAACTTTTTGTTTCCTATGCGGATAATAAAAAAGGCCTTCCTGTTTCTAAAGTGACTTTGTCCAGATGGCTTTCTTCGGTCATCACTGAAATTTATACACTCGGGAAAACAGCTGTGCTCAAAACCTAAAGCACATTCAACTAGGAGTTTAGCTACTTCTACAGCTTTTCAAGCTAGACTTCCTTTGGACACTATTTGTGCGGCGGCCACTTGGGCCACTCCTCACACTTTTGTTTCCCATTACAAATTGGACTTGGCCTCCAGGGACAGAGCCAGTTTTGGCTCTACAGTCCTCAAGAGTTTGTTCCATTGAGCCACCCAGGATAGAGGTGCTAGGGGCCTTGGTCCCATCAAGCAAGAATGAAGGCGAGATTGACAACTTAACATTAAGAAGTTATGTACCTACCATAACGTTCCATGTTAGTTGTCTTCTCTCGCCTTCTTTCTTCGACCCTCCCTCCTTCCCCCTGGCCTGGACAGACCTTGTATAAGAAACTATTATACTAAGGACCATTCAGACCTGGTCCTTTTTCCATCTGTAAGTTTCTTCTTCCTTTGGGAAGTATTTTATGCTTGGTGTTATTGCCCTTTGTCAACAAACGAGATCTGGGTACTTACCGCCTTGCATCATGGGATATGGGGCTGCCTCGAGCTGGTAAAAGGAGTTCTCGAGCTAAAGCAAGTGCCGAGTCGGAGCCGAGGATCGGCTCCAAACCCATCAAGCAAGAAAGAAGGCGAGAGAAGACAACTAACATGGAACGTTATGGTAGGTACATAACTTCTTATTTCTAGTCACTACCACGTCAGCTAGAACTCCAGGGTCTGTCTTCCAAATCTTCTTAACTGGTTTTCCACAAAGAGCCTTTCTGGACCAACCCATCTTTTGCTGAAGGTAGCTTCTGAATCCAAAATTAAACCAGGTCATTGACCTCCCAGATTTCTTTCCAAACTTATCAAATAGGGAAGAGTATATCCTCCCAACTTTTGCACTACAAAGAGCACTACAGATGCAGTATTTGCTCTGAGAGTGTTGATGGAGAAGTACAGAGAAGGTCAGAAGGAGTTGCATTGTGTTTTTGTAGACTTAGAGAAAGCATATGACAGGGTACCTAGAGGAGTTGTGGTATTGCATGAGGAAGTCGGGATTGTCAGAGAAGTATGTAAGAGTGGTACAAGATATGTATGAGGGTAGTGTGACAGCGGTGAGGTCTGCGGTGGGAGTGACAGATGTGTTTAAGGTGGAGGTGGGATTACATCAAGGATCAGCTCTGAGCCCTTTCTTATTTGCAGTAGTGATGGACAGGTTGACAGACGAGATCAGACAGGAGTCCTCGTGGACTATGATGTTTGCAGATGACATTGTGATCTGTAGTGAGAGTATGGAACAGGTGGAGACCCTGGAGAGATGGAGATATGCTTCATAGAGAAGAGGAATGAAGGTCAGCAGGACTAAGACAGAATATATGTCTGTGAATGAGAGGGAGGATAGAGGAATGATGTAGATGCAAGAAGTAGAGGTGGCTAAGGTGGATGAGTTTAAATACTTGGGATCAGTAGTTCAGAGTAATGGTGAGTGTGGAAGAGAGGTGAAGAGGAGAGCACAGGCAGGATGGAGTGGGTGGAGAAGTGTCAGGAGTGATTTCTGACAGACTAGTAACCAGTAAGAGTGAAAGGGAAGGGTCTACAAGAGGGTAGTGAGACCAGCTATGTTATATGGGTTGGAGACGGTGGCATTGATAAAAAGGCACGAGTTAGAGCTGGACATGGCAGAGTTAAAGATGTTAAGATTTGCACTGGGTGTGACGAGGGTGGACAAGATTAGGAATAAGTATATTAGATTGTCGGCCCAGGTTGGAAGGTTTGGAGACAAAGCTTAAGAGGCAAGATTACGTTGGTTTGGACATGTGCTGAGGAAGGATGCTAAATATATTGGGAAAAAGATGCTAAAGATGAAGCTACCAGGTAAGAGGAAAAGAGGAAGGCCTAAGATAAGATTTATGGATGTGGTGAGAGAGGACATGCAGGTGGTTGGTGTGACAGAGCAAGATGCAGAGGACAGGAAGAAATGGAGACAGATGATCCACTGTGGCGAACCCCAACAGGAACAGCCAAAAGAAGATGACATGCTCCATCTTTTGAATGTGCATAGACAACTTTGTTTTTATCTTCATAGAACCAAGGATTTCAGAAAGACTGAACAGGTTGTGTTTCTCTTTCTGTCCTAACAGATTGGGCATGCCAGTTTCCAAAGTTACACTGACCAAATGGTTAACCAGATTGTATCTCTCTTTTCTATAGTAAAAGATTATCCTTGCCTTAGTCTCCTGGAGCTCATTCCACAAGGTCTGTGGCGGTCTCCTCAGCCTTTTGGTGAAGGGCTTCCATAAATGGCATTTGTGCAGCTGTCACTTGATCTGATGTTCATACCTTTATTGCTCATTACAAATTGGATTTAGTTTCCAGGAACAGAGCTGCCTTTGGCTGTCAAGTACTCTGGAATATACTTCCATTTGGACCACCCAAGATTCAACTAGCAGGGGAGTCTGTCCCATCAGTTGAATGAATGACAATAAAAACAGATAAAAAAAAGTCACATACTCACTATAATGTGCTGTCTGTGTTGTCCATTTTCATTCTTCCTCAACTTCATGCCCATTTGCTTCTGGAAAGGCTTAAGAGTTTTCTTTGGGAACTGTTCCTTGTTTGACCTCCATGTCTTTTTTTTCTTATTCTGTTCTTTATTTCTTTTAAGGTATTATCCCTTGATCTGTGGGGCAGCAAATCCGATCTGGGGTATGTTAGGTTGGTGGGCGATATGGGTAAATGGAGGAGCTTGAGAAGTTTGGATTCGAAGATCTGGTAGAAGCGGCCAAGTCAGAGCCAAGACCCATTAGATGAAGAATGAAAATGGACAACACAGATGGAATCTTATGGTGAGTACATAACTTTTTTTTTTTAAATACATCTATACTGCTCACAGATGTGACTGTCCCTTTTGTTCTACAGTGGTGCTAGAATGCTTATTCTCCAGTCATTTTGGGGTAAGTCTGTCCCTCTCTCCATACTGTTATGAGTACCCTCTGTTGCCGTTTCTCCCGTTTCAAACATCTTGAATCATATCTGCTGTGACCTCATCTGAGCGTGGTGCTTTACAGCTTCTGTATGGTTTACTTTATTCAGAAGCTGCTGGAAGTACTCCTTCCCATCTGCATTTGATGTCCTGTGGACTGATGATCAGGTTGTAGCATATCAGAAGAATGTTATTTTTTAAGCAAAATTAAAAAAAAAACTTATTCCATTAATGCATAAGGGCAGTACCTAGCAGTAAATGGGTTAATTAAGAGCGTTAGTCATGCTTGAAGAAGTTATCAAGTAGCAGGTTGACCAAGGGTAACCTTAAGGGTATTCTTCATCCCATTCCAGGTCAACTCGATGATGGACCAACTAAGCAGATTTTTCTTTCCAGGCTGTTCACAGACAGGCTCCTAGAGATAGACTTGTTTGCCTCTCCAAGCAGTAAACAGCTCAAGAAGTTGTGCTGCAGAGCACTGCACAAAGAAATTTATGTTGAGATAATTGCCTTCTTCAAATGGACAGGCCTCTTTCTGTGTGTATTCCCTTTGATTTCCCCATCTACCCAGTATGATCCAGAAAGTAAGTGGGGGGGGGGGGGGGCAGAGGTGTTCTTAATAGCACTATTTTGGCCCAGAGATCATTGATTATATCATAAGTACAGTGCTTTCTGGGCAAGAAAGATCTAAAAATGGCACATGCAGGTGCTTATTTGTATGAAAGTGTCCTGAGGTCCCTTGGGGCAGCTGTTCATGTGCCTGAAGTCTCAGTGGTAAGGCCCACCACATCAGTGAGCTGCTTGAATGTCTACAGTTAAGTTATCACACAGCTGTAATTTACATAACCACCCTGGTAAACCAGTGAATACCTATATACAGCACAATTTTCTTGAGAATGTGCTACTGCAGACTTAGATCATCATAATTTCTCGTTAAAATTGTCTTAAAGGAGAACATTGTAAATTATCAAAATATTGATTATATGTGCACTCTGATCTTCTTCGTGTTTCACTGTTGCAATCATTACATTTGGGTAATCTGCTGGCAGGTTGCCCTCAGTCGGCCTGAATAACAAAGTCTTGGGTCCTGCGTTGGTTGCTGTCTCCTCTACCATGACGTCAGGGGTATAAAACATGCAGCCGACGCCATTTTATTCAGTCTTTCTTGCCACGCGGTGCCCGAAGCAGAAGCAGTTCGCAAGTGCCAGTCGGCCGACTCCTGAAATTTTCGCATTCGAGTTTCAGAACCGAAGTCTTCAAACTAAAGCTAAGTACCCCGTTGGGGAAACTTTTTCTTGCTCCTTACCGATGTCAGTAAAAGTTAATAATTGCATTACTTGTGGGAAGCAAATACCTCATAAGGATTTTCATTTGTACTGTATTCCTTGCCTAGGCCCAGATCATAATAACGTGCCTTGCTCTCAGTTTTGTGCTAGATTTAACCAACGCATTATTAAGCGTCAGTATATTTTTGCTTCTAAGTATTTTGGATCAAGATTTAATTATCCCGAAATGTCGGTTAGCAGTCCGACTACCGGAGTTCACAAGAAACGCAAAGAAAAAGAGAGACAGTCGGGGTCCAAAACCGATGAAGCTTCTCCTAAGCCAGTCACTGGTTCGCCAGTACTCAGTGAGGCGCTTTCGAAGCCCCTGATACCCACTACTTTTGAGTCGCAGGCCTTTACCGAGACCTATTCGGAGTCCGGTATGCCGCGAGATTCTCACAGTATTGAACCCACAGATGTCTCTGCCTTGGATGGGTCCAGAGCCGCTGAGCAGGCACTGGCTTCTGAGGGTGTTTTCAGGCCTCAACATTTTATATTAAACCAATGCCAGCCTCAAAAACAAGATCAAAAACATCTTCTGTCTGTAAAAAAATGACGCATGAGCCACTTGCTCAGGCCCCTATGCCTAAAAACAGATGATCAACATGGCTGAGGACTTAATTACCTTGATCAGGGGTCCCCCCCCCCGCTAAGCGGCCTAGGCAAGGCACTGATTATGAATCTTTAGATCAGGTTTCCATTTCTTCTGATTCCTCTTCTGAGCAGGAATTTTGTATTCCACCCTATGAGGATTCTGATGCAGAAGAATCCATCCCATCTGCATCTCCTCCTGAGGATTACTCTTTTGGAGAAACTTTGCACATTTTAAGGGAACATTTTCACTGGGAGAGTCAGGACTTCTCTGAATCAAAAAAGAGGCTTAAGGATTTCCTCCTTCTTCCTCAGCATAGGCCTTTGGCAATACCTCCTGTATTAGACATTGTTGATGTGTTTTCAGAATCAAGCATGGCTCCTGATTTCCTACCTCCGGCTCCTAGTAACCCAGACAGACATTACTGGGTTCCTGACTCCCACAAATTTCTATTCAAAAATCCTGCTGCTGATCCTATTTCACAGGGTCCCAAGGGTGTAAAGGCCTCTACAGCCAAAAATCCTACCCCCCCCCCTTTGATAGAGATTCCAGGGCACTGGATAGATGGGGAAAGAAGGTTTATACATCTGCAACTTTGGCAATTAGGGCCTTAAACTGCCAGTTTCATATGCTTAAATATCAACAGCATGCTATAGGCTTACTGAAACAGAAAATTATGTTGATTTCTTATTGTGTGGAAAATAAAGAATGCATTCAGCATAACAGGTTGGAAAGCATACTTTGCAATGTGGTTTTGATTCCTTGGAGGCCTCTTGCAGGGCCGCAATTACTGGATCTGTGATTAGTAGGCATGCCTGGCTCAAGGAGCAAAATCTGCCTGATCATGTTCAGGCTAAATTGTTGGATGCCCCCTTGCAGCATGATACTCTGTTTGATAATAAGGCAGAAGAGGTTTTATGAAAATGGAAGACCAAGCTAAATCTATGCGAACTGTAAAAGATTTCTTGCAAGTGCAGCCACCCAGGTTCAGTAGGCACTGGCCTACTAAAAACTGGTCCTTTCCTGTGTACAACAGAGCCACTCAAGGCAAATCCAGACGCTCAAAAGGCTTCAGATACCAATCACACGGTACTTACAGGTCAAAGCAATGGGGTGCCTCCATCTTCAAATCTGGAGGAAACAAAGCACAACCCTACAGTAAGCAGTCTCAATGACTTCCCCCTACCTTCACCAAGCACTTATCTTTTGGCAGCCCCCCTTGGGGCGGGCAACTAGCACTTCATGCTCAAAATTGGCAGTTAATTTCCCAGGACAAGTGGGTATTAAACATAGTATCCCAGGGGTACAGATTTCATTTCCATACTTTCCAGTTCCAAACGGTTGACCAGATCTGCCACAAAATCAGTGGGCAGAGGCTCAGAAACAAGTTATGTCCCTCATGGATATGGGGGCTATTCAGCCAGTACCAGAACAGGAAAAAGGACAAGGTTTTTATTCAAGACTTTTCCTGGTGCCCAGGAAAGACCATGCCTGGCGTCCAATACTGGACTTACTGATTTTGGACATGTTCTTGGACATTCCAAAATTCAAAATGCTGATTTTACAACAGCTACTGCCTATGCTGGGCAGGAACACTTGGTTAGTGACTCTTGAATTAAAAGAGGCATACCTACATATCCCAATAAGGGGAAACCTGCAGAAGATACTCCGCTTCAAGGCAGGTTTTTTGCATTACCAATTCTCTGCACTGCCCTTTGGCTTATCTACTGTGCCCAGGGTCTTTACTAAGTGCCTGGCACCAGTAATTGCATTCTGCGGACAAAGAAGCATACAAATTTATCCTTACCTGGACAACTGTCTCATTCAAGCAGAGGACAAGGACACTGTTCTTCAAAATCTGACATTTGTAAAAAGGCTTCTAACTTGCCTAGGGTACACAATAAACGAAAATAAATCCCAACTGGTACCCTCTCAAATAATTACATTCCTGGGTGCAAACTTGAATACAACTGCCCAGATGGCTTACCTTACGCCAGACAAACAAAGGCAACTGACAACATACTTCAAACAAATGGCAACAAAAACAGTTATCTGCAAGACAAATTCTGCAGGCTTTGGGGTTCATGGCATCCTGCATTTTACTAATTCCCATATGCGAGACTGCATATGAGGAAACTACAGTGGTACCTAAAAAGTTTATGGAGTCAGTATTGTCACAGTCTGGAAACAATGATTCCTCTCATTCCCTGCCTACAACAGGAGTTTCTTTGGTGGGCAGAGATGTCACCAAAACAAGGGATTGTCATTCACTCTACCCCCTGCCACCCAAACCCTAACTACAGATGCATCAGACTGTGCTTGGGGGGGCCTACCTGGCAGGGAGATGCATTCAGGGCAAATGGAGCCCAAAACAAATGCATATGCATATCAACCAGAAAGAGATGCTAGCTGTTCAGAGTGCTCTGACAGCCTTCAAGGACTTGCTTCATCCAGGACAACTACTGATAAAGATGGACAAACACCATGGTTATGTGGTACATAAGCAAGGGGGCACACATTCCTACCCCCTTTGCAGACTAGCCATGGCATTATGGAACACAGCTTTGATTTACCAAATACATCTTTAAGCTCACTTCCTGCCAGGAAAACAAAATAGTCTGGCAGACTACCTAAACAGAAATCTTATGGACCCGCATGAATGGAAACTGGATCCACAAATCTTCAGCATGTTAACACAGAAATGGGGGAACCCAGACATAGATCTATTTGCCTTTCCCCAAAATTATCAGCTGAACAAATTCTGCACAAGAACTTATCACAGAAAAGCATGGAAAGTGGATGCCCTATCCTTCAGTTGGAAAAACCTATCAGTCTATGCCTTTCCCCCTCTGCCTCTTCTCTCCAAGGTCTTACTAAAAGTCAGACAGGAAAAAACAATAATGATCCTAGTTGCTCCGGACTGGCCTTGCCAGCACTGGTACCCAATTCTAAGGAATGTGTGTCAACTTCCTCCTTGGTACTCGTCTCAAATACCTCATCTACTGTGTCAGCAGAACAATCAAATTCTGCACACTCGGCTCCAGACTCTGAACCTTGCAGCATGGCTGATCATTTAATTATTCAAACAACACCTCTCAGTAAATCTGTGATGGATGTCTTTTTGGAAGCCAGAAGGCCTAGTACTAGAAAATCTTATGCTGATAAATGGAAGAGATTCTGTGCTTGGAACCAAGCACAAGGAACGGACACAGCAAAGCCCAATATTCCTCAGATTTTACAATATTTGACTGAGATGCTTGACAAGGGCCTATCTTTTTCTTCAATAAAAATCCATGCCTCTGCCATCTCGGCTCATTACAACACAGAGCCTCCCCTCTTTTCTCCTCCTCTGCTTATTAGACGGGCCAAAATTTTAAGGCCTCCCAGAAGATCACCAACTCCTGCGTGGGACCTCAACTTTGTGCTGGAAAAACTCACCCTGCCTCCTTTTGAACCAGCAGCTACTGCGGATATAAAATTTCTATCTTGGAAAACAGCTTTCCTCTTGGCAGTCACTTCAGCAAGAAGGGTTTCAAAACTACAGGCTCTCATGGCTGTGGAGCCATTTATTACATTTTACCCGGACAGGGTGTCCCTCAGGACCAATCCTTCTTTTATGCCTAAAGTGGTATCCAGTGTGGCTCTTAACCAGACAATTCACTTGCCAACAATTTACCCAAGTCCGCAGAACAAGGGGGAGCGGATTCTGCATTCATTGGATGTACACAGACAATTAAGATTCTACTTAAACAGGACCAAATCTCTAAGAAAGTCTGAGCAACTATTGGTAGCATTTGCTGCAGTGTCAGAGGGGAAGGCTATATCAAAGACTATTTCTAAGTGTATAAGCCACTGCATTCGTTTCTGCTACTTGCACCATGGTAAACCTGTGCCCAAGGGGATCAAGTCACATTCCACTAGGGCTGCCTCTACCTCAGCAGCTTTTCTCAGAGGGGTTCCAACCAAAGACATTCTAGAGGCTGCTACGTGGAGCTCTGTTCATAACTTCACAAAGCATTGTCATATGCCTCTCTCCTCCAAATCCAGGGCAGGCTTTGCCACTGCAGTTCTGCAGGGCCTTATAGCCACTCCTAATGCTATTTAGTTCCATCCTCCCATTCCTAGCTTTGGGATTCTACCCAAATGTAATGACTGCAACAGTGAAACACGACGGACATAATACAGTTGTGTACACTTACCATAAATGTAGATTTTCGAGTGCAGTCCGGGTTACCCACCCACCATCCCCCTTTTTCGATACCTTTTCTTTCCTTCACTATATACACTAAAGCCTTTATGGTGTATTTGCTTTTAGATGAAGGTAAAGTTTATGTTGGTAAAAGTGTGTTTACATATATTTGTTTATTTATAATATAAATATATATATATATATATATATATATATATATATATATATATATATATATATATATATATATATATATATATATATATATATATATATATATATATATATATATTTTGTTTTTATTATTTATTTTTTTATTTTTTTTTTGCACCTGACGTCTGGGACAAGAAAAACTGAATAAAATGGCGTTGGCTGCATGTTTTATACCCCTGACGACTTGATGTCATGGAAGAGGAGACAGCAACTGACGCAGGACCCAAGACTTTGTTATTCAGGCCGACTGAGGGCCACCTGCCAGCAGATTACCCAAATGTAATGACTGCAACAGTGAATACACTCAACATCTACATTTATGGTAAGTGTACACAAATGTACTTTGTAGCTGAAGATCAAGTTTCCTGAGAACATCTCGGTCTTATCTTTTCTGCCTCATTAGTATTAATTTCAGAACCTGTAATTATTTTTACTCCTACTTGTGTCATACATATAAACTATATACCTCTCTTCTGTTATATATACTCTGATGGCTGTATATCAGTTTGATGGCTGTATATCAGTTAAGGTTCTTTCTGGCAAACAGTGTGTTATTTGGCTATATTTAGAGAATTTTTCTGATAACCCAGAGATTATGCTTGTTTTTTTTCCCCTTTTTGCATTTTATAACATCTGCATTAATGCATACATTACCTCAATGTACTCCTTTTCTAAGCAATATCATCTGGCTGCCCAGTATATGTCTGTTAATGCATCACTACAATTCTTCCCATGCACACTAAATCTTGTTTGTGTGTATGCTATTTGAGTTGCTACAATTGCAATGCTAAGTTCTGTTGTATTCTAATTTAATGTTTCTAGGCTATATGGTTTTAAAGGATTCATATTAACTGTGCAACCCATCAATAATTAAATGTAATAAAACCACAACAACAAACCGGAAATACTGATTCAAACAATTTTAACACAGAATGAATTCACCAGATATAAATCAAATAGTAAAACTACATATCCTAGATATCAATGAAACTTTCTGAAAAGTCAGCATAAAAGTAGCTATGGTTTTTCCAAAAGCTCAAGGCAGATACTGCCTTAAATGGAATAAACCCAGTATATCTAAAGGAACCTGATGTATGTGGTGTCAGCATGTAAATTACTAACAAATGTAAAAAAACAAGAGAGTAAGAAGAAAGTCACAATCAGTTACTTAAGATCCACCATGTTATTCACGTTTTGTGGTCATTGGACCATATGACTCTGTCTATTTGGATGTAAATGACCTGAGATGCACCTCCATAGACTACATAAAGAGAGGCATCATGGAGCTCTCTTCTCCAGGGTGATGCCACAATACAAGCAGATGATGACTGTGCAGTTAGACATAGTTTAACCCCTCAGAGAGCACCCTGGCAGTGCAAGGCTGTTAATGCTAACCATGGAGCATTCAGGAACTAATCTGAGGCAGGCTTCCTACTATAGAGTGATAACCTGTCAAAATTTCAACCCCCCACCCCCACCCCCACCCCTCATACGCTGAGAACACTGCTGCCTATGCAGGACTGTTCACAGAAACCATATACAAGCGTGTTTGCAGCTGCATAGAAGCAGCTGTATCCACCAGGAGTAAAATCAAAAAATAAGCCACTCTGGTGGAATCGCATCATCAGTCGGATGTATAACAGGAGGAAGAAAATCATGGCAAAAATTAGAAGGTATAGCACCTAGTAGAATAAAAGCACTCTCCTCAAACTAAATAAATAGCTCAGAGAACAAATTGTCTATTAAAACCAGATTTGAGGTTAATCTGACCTTCCAGACCAAGGACAACCACAAGGTGTTATTTAGCTGTGTCTGCAGCCTCAAAGGCAATACACAATTGTGTGCAGAGCTCTTCGTTGATGGAGCCTCCTACATTGAGCTAGAAAGTATAGCAAACCTACTAGCAGATAAATAAAGCTCTAATTTTACTACCACCACCACCACCCCCCCAGCCTTCCCTTAGGAAATGCCATCAAATACAACACCCCCAACTGTCACTATGGAACAGGTCCTCAGTGCTGTCTTAAGGCCAAGAACAGTGCTTCAGTGGGCCCTGACAGTATTGCAGGCTACCTTCTGAATAGCATGGAATGTGACCCGTCAGGCAGTCTGGAATCGCTTTTTAACCGTAACCTCCAAACAGGCTTTCTGCCCAACGAATGGAGAATGGCAACCGTTATCTGTCTGCACAAAGGCAACCCATCTACAGACCATGGAAACTACAGACCTGGAAGTCTTGCTAGTTTCATTTGCAAAACCATGGAAAGAAATGTCAAAATGACCGGACCTAACCCAGTCTGGTTTTAAGGGCTAGTCATGCCTACTCAACACAGTGGATGAATTTGAGAAGGTTACCAAAACAGTGGGCAAGGGTGAAATGGTTCATACTGCCTGTTTTGACCTGGCCAAGACATTTGACATAATACCTCACTTTGGTATTGTGGACATATTTAAGAATTTAGGTATAAACTCATGTCTAATGTACAGAGCCATGTTCCCAGAACTGTTGAACATGCTCCATCTTAGCAAAACCAAATCTACTCGAGCTACACGCTGTAGGGATATAAACCTCAACACAACAATGAGTAGAACATGCTGGAGGGATAGATTCCCTTCGCAGAGACTTCCCTTACTATGGAACAGGATCCCGATCTACATAAGACAGAACCCCTCACTATCACTTTTCAAGAGGAACCTTGATGAGTGGATGGGTAACAGAAAGTTCACACCGGGGATCACACCAACAGCACTACTAGGGGCCAAGGGTACTAGCTGCTAGTACAAGGTTCTAGGGAACTACTAAAGGGGCGGTTAATGCCGCACAACGTGGCTGGGCTAATATATGCCTTCGGGCAGATAGCTCAGTACCAACCTATGTCACCCAGTGGATAGCCAGCTGGCTCATAGGACCCAGGAAGTAGAATTGGGCATTCCAGTTCTACAGATAGGTCAGTTTCCAGCAGAGTCACTCAGGGGGCCATTCCTGGCACAGTTCCTTTTTGGTGTGTACTTCTCTGAGGTCAAGACCAACATCAGGGGCCTCTGGCTGACTAAATTTGCATACAATTGCGAATTGGGAACCATTGTAGAATCCCCTGCTGACACGGACAAATAACTGGTGTTAGAGCCACGGACTAAAACTAATTGCCACAACATGAATAATAGTGTCTTTATTGACTTCCAAAATGGCTGCACACTGATCAGCAGCTTAATTTCAGCTCACCCAGTGTGAAAAAAGAAATTTGAGAAATAAGAGCCAGTGATGATCAGCTTTTTTTTAAAACACTTTTACTGAATTGACGTTTGTGACAGGCAAACTTACATGTATATAAAAATAATCAGACCATATTGAGAAGTTCACATATACAGACATTATACATCACATGTATTATTCTGTACAATATAATCAAGCCATCATTACATAAATTGTACAGTTCCTGACTTCTCTTCAACCTCATTTCTCCTACAAAACATTTCTGCATGTATTGTTCTCAGTTTCCATTTTTTCAATGAAATTTACTCCTACCCTTTTCTAAATATCCCGCTTTGTGTTCTTTTACCCTGTTTAACAGTATTCACTGCTTTAAGTATGGTTGGTTTTATTTCCATTTTCTAGTAATTGCTCTTTTGGCAGCCACCAGAATTAAACTTAACCGGGATGTTCTTCATCTCACATTGCTGCAGTCCTTACACTTGGGTAGTCCGCTGTCCTCGGTCGGCCCGAATATCAAAGTATAAGGCTGACGTCGGTCAAGGCGCATTAGACTGACCTCAGGACGTCAGGGTACAAATGCGCATGACCGACGTCATATCCTCAGTCTTTTTTGCCGCATGGTCCGATGCAGAAGCAGCGTTGCAAGTGCCGTTGGCGTTCTGAAATTTCAATTCGGCGTTTCCGACCGAGTCAAACTTGCCTAAGTACCCCGTTGGCGGATATTTTGGTTTTTTCTTGCCTCAGTGGTTTACCGGATGTCAGAAAAAGTGAATAACTGTATTTCTTGTGGGAAGCAGATACCGCATAGAGATTGTCATACCTTGTGTATTCCTTGTTTAGGGCCTGAGCACGACGTTGTTGGGTGTCGCTTTTGTGCTAGATTCAATAAGCGCACTATTAAGAGAAGGTTAGATTGTGCCAGGTTAGTCTTCGGGAAGCGGTGCAATTACAATATGCCGTCGGATGCTCCGGCGTCTGCTTCTTCGAAGAAGCGCAAGGATAAAGCAGCTAAGCCCAGGGTAGACGAGTCGTCCGTACCGGACGCCGGGTCTTTAGAGGTCGGTGGAGCGGTGGTTCCACGGAGGTTTCTCTGGAGTCCCAGGGGGAGACCTTGTTATTGCAGGATGTGGCCTCTCAGGAGGCAAGTCAGGCTGAAGGGGCTTCTCAGGTTACTGTACTCCCCTCCCTTCCTAGGGTGGTTAGGCCTTCTGTTTCCAAGGCTTCTCCCAGAGGCAGGCCAGGTTTAGCTTCAGTTGGTGTCACTCCTAGTTCTTCAGGATCTGTGCCCAAGAAGCATATGCTTAAAATGGCAGAAGATTTGATTACCTTGATTAGAGGTTCTTTGCCCCTCCTGATAAGAGGCCTAGGGTGGAACCTGAGTTGGGGAGTTTTGAGCAGGCTTCAGATGTTTCAGAGTCTTGACTGAAGACTTGCAGGAGTATTCTCCTTATTTTGATTCTGATGTGGATGATTCTACTCCTTCTGCTTCTCCTCCTGAGGATTTTTCTTTTCAGAGACTCTTCATTCCATGAGGGAGCATTTTAAGTGGGAAGGTCAGGATTTCTCTGATTCCAGGAAAAGGCTTAGGGAATTTCTGTTTTACCCCAGCATAGGCCTTTGGCTATACCTCCTGTTCTGGATGTTGTGGAGGATGTGTTTGCAGAGGCTTCTCTTAATCCTGATTCTTTGCCTCCTGCTCCTGTTAAGCGGATAGGTATTATAGGGTGCCTGAAGCTCATAAGTTTCTTTTAAGAGTCCTAGGGGACCCAGAAACTGTTAGTCAGGGGCCTAAGGGTGTTAAGGCTTCTGTTGTTAAAAATCGGTTCCTCCAGATAAAGAGGCCAGGGCTTTGGATAGATGGGGAAAGAAAGTCTATACTTCTTCCACCCTAGCTATGAGGGCTCTAAATTGCCAGTTTCACATGTTGAAATACCAAAACTATCTACTGTCTCAATTGAAGTCTAAGGTAGATGCTCTGGCGGAAGGTATTGAGTGTAAAGAGTTACAGGATTTGGTACATGTCTCTGAACAAGTGGGTAAGCATTCTTTGCAATGTGGTTTTGATGCTGTACAGGCCTCGTCTAGGGTGGCTGCCACAGGGCCAGTTCTTCGCAGGCACGCCTGGCTGAGGGATCAGAATTTATCTGACTATGTTAAGACAAGGATTTTAGATGCTCCTTTACAATCTGATGTGTTATTTGGTTCACCTGTTGAGGCAGTCTTAAAGAAAATGGAAGACAAGGCTAAGTCTATGCAGACTGTTAAAGATTTTTTGCAGGTTCAGCCTCCGAAGTTTAGCAGAAATTGGCCTACCAAGGGGTGGACGTATCCTTCTTATGATTCCCAGTCTAGGAGTAGGTCTAGACGGGGTAGGGGCAGAGCTCAGGGCTCTTTCAGGCCTAGAACAGGGAGTTCACCTGCACAGTCTTCGGGTGAGGGCAGGGGTCAGTCCTTTCGTAAACAGACCCAATGACATACCTTTTCAGCTGCCAGAGCCTTCTCGTCTGGCAGCACCTTTGGGAGGAAGGTTGGCACTTTTCAAGGAAAATTGGAGTTTAATTACCCAAGACAGATGGGTATTGGATATCATACACCAAGGTTACAGGTTTTATTTCCATACCTTGCCTCCTTTCAAAGGCATGCCAGGCGTTCCTCCTCAGCAAAGAATAGAGGCTCACAAACAGATTTCTCTGCTGCTCCAAATAGGAGCCATACAGCCGGTCCCTCTGTCAGAAGTGGGCCTAGGATTTTATTCTCGCCTGTTCCTAGTACCAAAGAAGGGGAACACGTGGAGACCAATTTTGGATTTATCTATCCTCAACACTTATCTGGACATTCCCAAGTTCAAAATGTTGACGTTACAACAGCTTTTACCTCTGCTGGGCAAAGATCACTGGATGGTGACTCTGGATCTCAAGGAGGCTTACCTTCAGGTTCTTATCAGGCTAAGTTGCAGGAAGTATCTACGTTTCCGGGCTGGGACTTCTCATTATCAGTTCTCTGCATTGCCCTTTGGCTTATCTACTGCGCCCAGAGTGTTCACGAAGGTTCTGGCTCCAGTGATAGCTTTCTTCAGGCTAAGAGGAATACAGATCTATCCTTATTTGGACGATTGCCTGATTCTGGCTCAAGGAAAGGAAGAACTTCTTCATCATCTACACTATGTGATAGCAGTGCTAAGATGCCTGGGGTATTCTGTGAACGAAATAAAGTCCAGTCTAGTACCCTCTCAGGACATGTGCTTTCTGGGTGTGAGACTGAATACAGCATCCCAGATGGCCTTTTGACCCCGGACAAACAAAAGAATCTTTCTCTTTACTTCCATCAATTGTCTCATCAGTCCAGGCTGACTGCAAGGACAGTCCTTCAAGCCTTGGGGTTCATGGCATCTTGTATTCTGGTGCTTCCCAATGCCAAACTGCATATGAGGAAGCTACAATGGTATCTCAAAATGTATGGACACAGCACTGCCAAGATATGGACACTGTCATTCAGATAATACCTTGCATTCAAAAGGAATTTTTGTGGTGGGTTCAGGAATGTCACCTAAACAAGGGACTCTCTGTGACCCAGCCAGAGGCGAGTCAGATTCTAACGACAGATGCCTCAGACAAAGCTTGGGGAGCTCATCTAAATGGAAAGTGGATACAAGACCGTGGCCTGCCAGACTTCAACATCTACATATCAACCTGAAGGAGATGTTAACAAGCCAATTTGCATTAATAGCTTTCAAGGATTTACTTCTTCCAGGGCAGGTGTTGATTCTAACAGACAACACAACTGTCATGTGGTACATCAACAAGCAAGGGGAACACATTCTTATCCTCTGTGCAGACAAGCAATGATTTTGTGGGAGACTGCTCTCAGTTTACAGCTAAATCTTCAGGCAAGGTTTCTGCCGGGAGCACAGAACTCCTTAGCAGATGTGTTGAGCAGACAAATTATGGATCCCCACGAGTGGAAATTGGATCCTCATGTATTTCAGAAATTGACAGTGTCATGGGGAACTCCAGACATAGATCTGTTCGCTTCTCCACTAAACTACCAGCTGCCAAAGTTTTGCACAAAAGTTTCCATCCCACAGCTTGGAAAGTGGATGCTCTTTCATTCAATTGGAGCAATCTTCATGTGTATGCCTTTCCACCTCTGCCTCTCCTCCCAAAGGTACTTATGAAGGTCAGACAGGACAAGCCAAAGATGATTTTAATAGCTCCAGATTGGCCTCGACAGCATTGGTACCCACTACTGAGAAGTCTGGTACGGGAGCCTCCATGGCCTTTACCTTCTATTCCACACCTGCTGTCTCAGGAGAACAGTCATTTACTCAATGTCAAACTTCACTCTCTTCACCTGACAGCCTGGCATATTCTGTTTTAAACCCTGGAGGGTTTCAGCTTCCACAGCAAGTTTTGAATGTTATTTTGGAAGCCAGAAGGCCTAGTACAAGGAAGGTGTACGCAGATAAATGGAAGAGATTTTTATTTTGGAGTGCAGCAAAAGCATTTGATGTTTCTAAGCCTAATTTACGTGTGGCTCTTCAATATCTTACTGAGTTACTGGACAAAGGTTTGTCCTTCTCTTCTATTAAGATTCATGCTGCAGCAATTTCTGCTCACTATTACTGTGACCCACCATTGTTTTCTCATCCTTTGTTTAAGCAATTCCTTAGAGGGGCAAAGAATATAAGACCCCCACGGAGAGCTCCTACTCCTGCTTGGGATCTCAATTTTGTGTTGGAGAAACTCACTCTACAACCTTTTGAGCCTGCAGCTACTGCTGAGTTGAAATATTTATCATGGAAGACTGCTTTTTGTTAGCCATTACCTCTGCGAGAAGGGTTTCTGAATTACAGGCCCTTATGGCAGTTGAGCCTTTCTTAATTTTCCATAAGGATAGGGTATCTTTCGTACTAATCCTTCCTTTATGCCTAAGGTGTTTTCTAGTGTGTCTTTAAACCAAACTATTCATTTGCCTACCTTTTATGCAAACCCCCAACTAAAGGGGAAAAGATTTTGCACACTTTGGATATACACAGGCAGTTGCGATATTATTTGAGCAGAACTAAAGGGTTCAGGCAGTCTCAGCAGTTATTTGTTTCTTTTGCTTTGAGTTCTCAGGGCAAGCCTGTGTCAAAACAAACTATTTCTAAGTGGATTGGGTTTTGCATTGCTTTCTGTTATTCCCATCATGGCAAGGAGGTTCCAGCTGGGATTAGGCCTCATTCCACTAGGGCTACTGCCACTTCAACAGCTTTTTAAGGGGTGGCAACTAAAGATATCTTGGAGGCAGCTACTTGGAGTTCTGTGCATACTTTCTCTAAGCATTATCACCTTCCACTTTACTCTAAATCTAGGGCTGGTTTTGCCACTGCTATTTTACAGGGCATTTTGGCAGCTCCTGCTTCTTTATAGTTGTGCCATCCTCCCTTACCTCTGCTTTGGGATTCTACCCAAGTGTAAGGACTGCAGCAATGTGAGATGAAGAACATAGTACAGTTTTGTACCTACCATAAATGTAGATGTTCGAAGATCCACATTGCTGCAGTCCAACCTCCCTCCTTCCCTCTGTAGTTAAAGGCGGTTGTGTGGGTTGGATTGTAAATATTGTGTATTTTGTATATATTGTACATATTATTAGTGCTAGGGTGGTTGGTTGTTGGTTTGTTGTCTTTGGGTTTTGACCTTTCTTGTTAGGGTCTTCTGACATCTGGGGCAAGAAAAGACTGAGGATATGACGTCGGTCATGCGCATTTGTACCCTGACGTCCTGAGGTCAGTCTAATGCGCCTTGACCGACGTCAGCCTTATACTTTGATATTCGGGCCGACCGAGGACAGCGGACTACCCAAGTGTAAGGACTGCAGCAATGTGGATCTTCGAACATCTACATTTATGGTAGGTACAAAACTGTACTTTTTACTTTGACTAGGTAGTTCAGGTCCTGTATCCAGGCTCAAAAATACCTTAAGAATACTCATTTGCGTGCCCAATCTGTAAGTACTCTGTATGGAATTTATGAAGTTTGTCAACTCGTTACGCTTGAAAACAGGTACTGTGAAGTACCACTTTCTTCCCCGTAACACCTCCATTTGCCATCTACCTGAAGAAAACTTTTTTGTGGAGTCTTCTTAGGGTATAAAAGTACCAATGCAAACAGTTCCACTCAAAAATCCTAAATCTTCTAGATTTTATTGCATATTTGGGAGCCATAGACGTGTCCTCCCATTGTTTCTTTGTGAGTTTATCAAATCCCTCCCCAATCTTTTCTGACCACCTCTGATTGATTGTATAATATTTTACATGCCTGCTGATTATCCCTTTTTTAAGAGCAGCTTCTGTTCTAGAATCAACTAAAAACACAGCCAGTACAAGTCTTTCATTTATGATTCCCCTATGCCTTTCTATTTGCTTATAGTCTAATACCAAACTATTTCAGACATTCCGTATGCATTGCAGCCCTATCTCATGGTATGGACATCAAGGATGTGTGTTATGAAGGAGAGAGATGACTCTCATTTTCTGATCATCTTTTGCCCCATAAATGAATGGACATCAATCTGTCGGTATCATCACAGTGGCCTGCAGACCTCTAAGTACCTAGCTGGAATCCTTTTCCTACTCTCTTTTGAAAGTTTAACATATTGTTACTGTTTGTTGAATCTTTTCTGACTCTGGCTTGGAAGTGCTTTCCAAGCCCAGTGATGTCCCCAGGGAAGGTCACCAACAAATGTGTTTCTGGCAGTCAGATACCATTGAATGATTTTCTGACTTAATATAGTAAATGTAAGCTTTGTTAAATAAATAAAAAAAAAAAAAAAACTTGCAGTGCAAAGCATAAAGTATTGTGTGGATGTTCATCGTGCTATACCGCTGCAGTCATCACACTTGGGTTATCCTGTCGTCAGGCGGTCCCGCAGTCCGAATCCGAAAGTCCTGGTCCGGCGTCGGTTGTCGTCGACTCTTCCCTGACGTCAGTGCGACAGGGGTATAAAAGAGACAGCCGACACCATTTTCTTCAGTCTTTCTTGCCTCGCGGTGCCCGAAGCAGAAGCAGTTCACAAGTGCCGGTCGGCCAGCTCCTGAAATTTTCTAATCGAGTTTCAGCCTGAAGTCTTCTCTAAAGCTAAGTACCCCATTGGGGAAACTTTTCTTGCCTCAGACCGATGTCAGACAAAGTTAATAATTGTATTTCTTGTGGGAAGCAAATACCTCATAAGGATTTTCATTCTTATTGTATTCCTTGCCTAGGCCCAGACCACGACATCTCTGGTTGTCGGTTTTGTGCTAGGTTCAACAAACGTACAATTAAGCGTCGGGCAGAATTCGCCCAGCATTATTTTGGCAGAAAATGTAACTATAGCATGCAGTCGGAGCAACCGACATCAGCAATGATTAAAAAACGCAGAGATAAGGACCGGCAGCCAAGGCCAAGACCTGATACCGAGGCCTCAGCAAGGCCTGACGCCAGTTCTCTGGTTTTCAGCGAGCCGCGTTCACAGCCACTGACTACCGCAAATTCAGAAATTCTGACGGCCTCCCAAACCGAAGCAGTTGGTCCTCAGTAACTGGTTCCACCTCACTCCCCGGATGCCAGCCCCGACGGGGATCCGGAATTTTTGGATAGGCCTTCGGTCTCTGAAGGTGTTTTCAAACCGACAACTATCTCTGCCAAGCCTTATGCTAAACTCAAAGCCCCCTTGAAAGTTAGAAAACCGGGGCCACAACCCCTTCCCCCAACAGGCCCCTATGCTTAAAAAAACAGATGCTTAAGATGGCTGAGGATTTAATTACCCTTATCAGAGGATCCCAACCCCACCTGACAAAAGGCCTAGACTGGAGGAAGATTATCCTTCCTCTGACCAAGCATCCATTTCCTCAGGCAACTCTGACGACCAGGATTACTCCTTCCCTCCTTATGAAGACTCAGATGCTGAAGAGTCCATTCCCTCTGTCCCCCCCCCCCAAAGATTACTCTTTTGGGGAAACTTTACACACCATGAGGGAACACTTCCACTGGGAAGGCCAAGATTACTCTGACTCCAAGAAAAGACTCCGTGAGTTTCTTCTTCTTCCACAGCATAGACCCCTTGCAATTCCTCCAGTTTTAGACATTTTGGATGATGTTTTCTCTGAATCCAGTTTAAACCCAGATTCCTTACCTCCAGCACCAGCTAAACCAGACAGATACTACCGAGTTCCTGATGCTCATAAGTTTCTATACAAAAGCCCTACTGCAGACCCCGAGACCATTTCCCAGGGTCCCAAAGGGGTTAAGGCCTCTACTGCTAAGAATCCACTTCCTTCCAAAAGGGATTCCAGAGCATTAGAAAGATGGGGAAAGATAGTGTATATGTCTGCCACTTTGGCCATGAGGGCATTAAACTGTCATTTCCACATGCTAAAATACCAACAGTATTTGATTACACAGTTAAAGCAGAAACTGATCCCTCAGACAGATCAACTTGATTTCAAAGAGTTGCAAGATTTGCTGCATGCAGCAGATCAGGTGGGAAAGCATACCTTACAGTGTGGTTTTGATTCATTGGAAGCCTCATGTAGAGCAGCTGTCACAGGGTCTGTAATACGTAGGCATGCTTGGCTAAAAGAACGAGCCTTACCAGAACATGTCAAAGCAAAGTTATTGGATGCTCCACTGCAGAAAGATGTGTTATTTGGTGTCAAAGCAGAGGAAGTTTTAAAGAAAATGGAAGAAAAGGCAAAATCTATGCAAACGGTAAAAGATTTTTTACAGGTACAACCTCCTCTTTTCAGCAGAAACTGGCCATCAAAAAACTGGTCCTTTCCTGCATCAGACAGAGAACCCAAAGAGGTAGGTACAGGCGCCCAAGGGGCAGAGGCCAGCCACAAGGTTCTTTCAGGCCTAGACAATGGCATACAACAACTCAGAGGTGGAGACGAAAGATCTCAACCCTTCAGGAATCAAACACAATGACTTCCCTCTTCGCCTGCCAGGCAAAATTGTCCTGGCAGCACCTTTGGGAGGAAAACTGGCTCTATTTCCACAAAATTGGCGCATCATAACAAAGGACAAATGGATTCTGGACATTATTACCCGAGGCTACAGATTTCATTTCCACACTTTACCATGGATGAGAGGCATGCCAAATCTGCCTCCAAACCAATGGGCAGAGGCTCAAACGCAAATTTCAGCTCTGATGGATATGAAAGCAATTCAAAAGGTACCTACAAAGGAGCAAGGTCAAGGTTTTTACTCGACTGTTTCTAGTCCGAAGAAAGGACAAAGCCTGGAGGCCCATCTTAGACCTCTCATTTCTGAAAACATACCTGGAGGTACCCAAATTCAAAATGCTCACACTACAGCAGCTCCTTCCCATGCTGGGCAAGGAGTCTTGGGTGGTAACGGACCTCAAAGAGGCATACCTGCATGTCCCTATCAGACAAGATTGCAGAAGATACCTCAGATTTTTGGCAGGTACAAAGCATTATCAATTCTCTGCATTGCCCTTTGGCTTATCTACTGCGCCCAGAGTATTTACGAAATGCCTGGCATCAGTAATTGCATATTGCAGACGAGGAATACAAATTTACCCATATCTGGACGACTGCCTGATCCAAGTGGACAGCAAGGACATTCTATTACAGCATCTGGCTTTTGTAACACAGCTGCTCAGTTGCCTAGGGTACACAGTAAACAAAAAGAAGTCAAAACTAATACCCTCGGAACAGATAATATTCCTGGGTGCTAGCTTAAATACAATGGCCCAGATGGCTTACCTCACGCCAGACAAAAACAATTGATGCAATACTTCAAAAAGATAGCAACTTTTACCCAGCTCACTGCAAGGAAAATCCTGCAGGCATTGGGGTTCATGGCATCATGCATTCAATTAATCCCATATGCAAAGCTGCATATGAGAAAATTACAATGGTACCTGAAAAGTGTATGGTCTCAACACAGGCACAGCCTCGAAACAAGTATACCTATCATTCCCTGCCTTCAAAAAGAGTTCCTATGGTGGGCTCAAGCATGTCAGATAAACAAGGGTCTTCCTTTCGTCTTACCTCCAGCAAACCAAACCATGACAACAGATTCTTCAGACTACGCCTGGGGAGCACACATGGCAGGACAGTGCATACAGGGCAAATGGTCTGCAAAACAAATGCATCTTCACATCAAACAAAAGGAGATGCTAGCTGTACAAAATGCACTGACAGCCTTCAAGGACCTCTTGCATCCAGGACAACTTCTAATAGGGACAGACAACACCACAGTTATGTGGTATATAAACAAACAGGGAGGAACACACTCCTACCCTTTATGCAGACAGGCTATGACCTTATGGAACACAGCATTGACCTACCAAGTACAACTACAAGCACAATTCCTGCCAGGAAAGGAAAACATGTTGGCAGACGAATTAAGCAGAAATATGGCAGACCCTCACGTGTGGAGACTACACCCACAAGTATTTTCAATTATAACTCAAAGATGGGGATGTCCAGACATAGATCTATTTCCCCCCCAACAATTGCCAATTACAAAAATTCTGCACAAGGACTTATCACTCCCTAGCCTGGAAAGTGGACGCTCTATCATTCAGTTGGACAACACTGACAGTCTATGCCTTCCCTCCACTACCTCTATTGACCAAGGTATTATTAAAGGTGAGATCAGAGAGGCCACAAATGATCCTCATTGCTCCGGACTGGCCACGCCAGCACTGGTACTCATTACTAAGGAACTTGACTCACAGCCCTCCATGGATCTTGCCTCAGTTCCCACTACTGTTGACTCAGGAAAAACTCTCAAACCCGTCACAGCCAGCTCAGAACTTTAAATTTAGTTGCATGGAGAATTCCTTAAATTATCAATCAACACTTCTCTCAAAGGACATCCTGAATGTCATTTTGGAGGCTAGGAGGCCCAGCACCAGGAAGACTTAGTCAGACAAATGGAAAAGATTCTGTGCATGGCACCAGGCTAAAGGTCAAAATCCATGGATACCAAACATTCCTCACATACTGCAATACCTAACTGAGATGCTACACAAAGGCCTTTCCTTCTCCTCCATTAAGATCCATGCTTCAGCCATTTCAGCTCAATGTAATACGGATCCTCCAATTTTCTCACACCCTTTACTTAGGCAGTTTCTCAGAGGGGCTAAGAATATAAGACCCCCCAGAAAACCACCAACACCAACATGGGACCTGAACTTCGTTTTAGAAAAGTTAACACTGCCTCCTTTCGAACCAGCCTTCTCAGCAGAACTACAATACTTGTCCTGGAAAACAGCCTTGTTACTGGCTATTACCTCAGCACTCAGGGTCTCAGAACTACAGGCACTTATGGCAGTGGAACCTTTCAACATTTTCCATCAGGACAGTCTCTTTATGAACTAACCCTACCTTCATGCCCAAGGTAGTATCCAGTGTGGCTTTGAATCAGACCATTCATTTACCCACCTTTTATCCTAATCCACAGAATAAAGGAGAAAGGCTCATTCACTCTTTGGACATTCACAGACCGCTACGTTACTATTTAGATAAGACAAAGATTTTCAGAAAAACTGACCAACTCTTTGTCTCGTATGCTGCAGGTTCACAAGGAAAGGCTGTTTCAAAACAGACCATCTCCAAATGGGATAGCACATTGCATCCGCTTTTGCTACTCGCACCATGGGAAGGCAGTGCCTGTCAATATTAGATCCCATTCTACCAGGGCTACTGCAACCTCAGCAGCCTTTCTCAGAGGGGTTCCAACCAAAGACATTCTGGAGGCAGCTACTTGGAGTTCAGTGCACACCTTTACCAAGCACTACCACCTTCCATTATACTCAAAAACCAGAGCTGGTTTTGCCACTGCAGTTCTGCAGGGCATCCTAGCATCACCTAACCCAGTTTAGTACCAGCCACCCTTCCATAGCTTTGTGATTCTACCCAAGTGTGATGACTGCAGCAGTATAGCACGATGAACATAGTACAGTTTTGTTCCTACCATAAATGTAGATGTTCGAGTGGTTATACTGCTGCAGTCCAGGTTACCCTCCCTCCATCTCCTCTACATACCAGGGTGTTAGTTACAACTCCATGTACATCAATAAGTTGGATGCATGTCTATATGGTGTATTTGCTAACCGCTAGTACTATTGCTTATCTACTAAGGAATTGTTGCATAGCTATTGTATTGCCTTCCTAGTTGGGGGCATCTGACACCTGAGGCAAGAAAAACTGAAGAAAATGGCGTTTGCTGTCTCTTTTATACCCCTGATGCACTGATGTCAGGGAAGAGGCGTCGACAACCGACGCCGGACCAGGACTTTGGGATTCGGCCGACTGCGGGACCGCCTGACGACAGGATAACCCAAGTGGGATGACTGCAGCAGTATAACCACTCAAACATCTATATTTATGCTAAGTACAAAACTGTACTTTTTCTTGAGTA